>NW_023494766.1:0-60000 GCF_013368585.1 Megalops cyprinoides | reverse complement strand
CAGTGCAAATTCCGGCCTATACAACCTGGACTATCCACCATTAGAGGGGAGTCTGGGAAGGTACAAATGGCTGGAATTTTAGAATATTTTCCTACAACCTAACCCTAACCCTAACCCTAACCCTAATACGAATATAGATACGGAGGCTGGATTACAGGCGGTGAGCAACATACTTTTGGGAAACCCAGATCCTTCGCGGCCGGATGAACAACGGCTTCAGCTTTTGCACATCAGCTTGACAAAGAACGATTTCATCTTCAATGGGGAACATTATTTACAGATATCGGGAACGGCCATGGGAAAGAAGTTCGCACCAGCCTACGCAGATATTTATATGGCCGAATGGGAGGCAGGTGCGCTGGCTAAGTGCCCACTCTTGCCCAGGGCCTATTACCGATACCTGGATGATATCTTTGGTGTTTGGCCTTACAGCGTACGGGAATTTGAAGAATTTTTTCAGATATTGAATACACACCATCCGTCAATAAAACTTAAATATGAATTACATTCGAAGTCCGTGAATTTTCTGGACACTACAGTTTTTTTTGGTTTGACACAACCAGCTAACTCTCGCTTAGCCACAAAGGTATATTTCAAAACTACTGACACTCATGCCCTGCTACACAAACAGAGCTACCATCCAAAACACACATTTAAAGGCATAGTTAAATCTCAAATACTTAGATTTCACAGAATATGTACCTTTAGCGAGGATTTTGAAATCGCGACTGCAACATTATTTAAAGCGCTACGACGCAGGGGATATTCTAAGAGGCTGCTAAGGTGTGCTAAAGCTGAAGCAGTATCAGGTCGAGTACTAGGACCGCGTGAGGAGGATACAAACATCATTCCTTTTATTACTACCTTCTCGGAGTCCAATAAAGCGTTGATTGGGAAAATTAGGAACAACTTCGCCAATGTGCAAAGCCATTTACCATCACTCCGGACGCACAGGATAATTGCGGCCTACAGACGGAATAAAAATCTGAAGGATCTTTTAGTACGCTCAGGGTTACCAGCGAGGACGGAAGACTCACAAGTACAACTCCGCAGGCTTTTTCAATTTAGGTCATTTTTGGTAAATAAATATAGTGGGGAGGAGGCACCGGTGTGGAAAAAGGTATCGATAACGGACAAGAACGTGGTCTATGTAATTGCCTGCAGCACCTGTGGCAAACTTTATATAGGGGAGACACAACATACAATACTGGTGCGATTAAAACAACATCTTTATAATATTCGCAAATTTCAATTACAAACAGAGTTGACTTACCATTTCCAAGTTCATCCAGTTTCAGACTTGAGGGTATCGGGCCTGGACACCAATCCGGGGTGGTCTAATGGGGAGAGAAAAACAATAGAGAGAAGGTGGATAGCAAAATTGAAAACAGTTGCACCTTGGGGACTTAATGAAAGGGGTGGATAGAGTGGGAGGGTGGTCTCCCCATGGTGGGGTGAGGTGAGGGAGGGAAGAAGCACTTTTTGGAAATGGGGGGCCAGGATGGGGGCAATAATGAATTGGTTTTGTGGTGAAGATTAATAAAGAGTGTCGCCTTTGACCATCTTTATATTCACGTATGTGTCTTTATGGAGATATGTATAAATATATATGCATATATATATATATATATATATATATATATATATATATATATATATGTGTGTGTGTGTGTGTGTGTGTGGGAATGTGTGCATAAATGACCACATAATATATAAAATAATGCATGTTTTTAAGCACTTATTTATAACAACAGCACTTCTAGGAAGCCTCGTATCCTGGAGCCCCCATATATGAATTATTTAATATTAGAATTCCTCCCCTCCTTGCTCCCTCCTCCGGCGAGTAACTGGCCCCTCGCCCTGGCCTGAACTTTATTTGCACATGAGGCCGTGACTCACACCCTGTCTCTAACCCTTACTCTAACCTGGGCCCTAACCCCAACCGTGACATCGATGGGGGCCCGAACCCCGATGGTTATCTAGGCCCTACCTGATTATGACCTCTGACCCTAATCTGGGCTCTAACCCCAACCAGGACAGGACTCTAGCCCCGACCCTAGCCATGCCCTGACCCCAACCCTGACCCTAACCCCAACCCTAATTGGGGCCCTGACCCTAACCCTAACTGCAGCCTGGGGGCCCCAATTCCAACCCTAACCCTAACCCCAACCCTAATTGGGGCCCTGACCCTAACCCTAACTTCGGCCTGGGGCCCTGACCCCAACCTCAACCCTAACCCTAACCCCAACCCTAATGGGGACCCTGACCTTAACCCTGACCTTGGTTTTGGGCACCCAACCCCAACCCTGACTTTAACCCCAACCCTAATTCTAGCCTGGGCCCAAACCCTAACCCTAATTGGGGCTGGGAGCCCAACCCGTGCTGGGACAATAACCCTAGCCCTAAGGCTAAGGGCAATTCCTTTTTTTGGGGGGGAAAATGCAATAGGCCAGAGCACTAAAGAGCTTTGTGCTCTCTTTTAAAATTATAATTAATCAAAATCCTAACCTAGCCAGTGCCATTGCCTTCTCCTTCCTCTTTTGAAGCTGATCCCATATTAACCCTTTCCCTGTCTTTTCTTCCTGCTCTTTCTCTTTCCTTCTCCCTCCTGAGGAAAACCCCTCATTAGAGCCTGGGGATCCTATGCCCCTTAGAATAGCTAGGTCAACCCACTTTTTAGGCTGACTTCAGCACCTTTTTAGCTAAGCAGGGCTAGTCCTGGATAGCTGAAGGATGGGAGACCATTTTATTTAAGAGAGTTTGTATTGGAGGAGAGTGGAAGTTTTACCTCTTAGAATTCAAAGGGACCAATAGGGACCCTAACCCTGTTCCTTTAGGCAAAAGCCCCTCCCCAGAATAATCAAAGAACTCCTATAGGGGTGTGACTCCTATCTCCTGGACCCGGTGTCAACCTATAGGAAAGGGTGATGTTGAGAACTGTGTTTATGGCCAATCCCCCTGGGTGTATCTATATAGTACACCTAGCTTTACAGCCTCCATTTTCCTCTGATGAAGCTGAGAAGCGAAACGTTAGGAAGGATTGTGTTCTTAAACCTTGAAAAGCAAATAATTTGGACAAAGCTTTGTATATTTTTAAGAGTTTTTATTAAAGAATTTTTAAAAAAAAACAAATAAATTACAATTTTTAATCTGATTAGTCACTTGAGGTTCCCCCACCGCCTGCAAAGAGAAGAAAGATTACAAACAAACAAACAACTGGATAAGGCCTGAAGGCCGAGGCCTACCGGATTCTCCAGGCGACAGTGGATTCCATTCCAGGAGCAAAGAACTTGCAAGGGAGCATTGCTCACCCTCTGCTAACCATCTTTTGTGGTTTTTTCCTAAACTTTATGCCACGGACGGAAGCAACTTAAAGCCACTGCTGGACCACGCGCCAAGGCAATCTTCTCTCCACATCCATCCTCCAGCTGAACGGAGAAAGGGCGGGTGAGATCCCCTATACGGGAAATTTGTTCTCTCTCCACTGGGGTGTTGGGTTCCTGTAACTAATTAGATTAAAAGCTGACTATGTTTTTACAGAATAGATACACGGCTTTGGCCAAAACTCAAGGTGGAAACACTAGTGAGGCTGTATATACTACTGTCCCTCTCCCCCCCTCTCCCTCTGTGGTTTCTGCTCCCTTAGCACGGGCCCAGGTTAACAAACAACGGACCAAAGAATACTTTAAGTTGATGCAAGCAATTCATCATGTACAAATAGTGAACCAGGCAATAGAATCTAAATCGTTCCCTAAAGGAATGATGAGACAGGTTAACAAACTAACTGAGTTTATAAAGCCGTCTTCTCCCTCCGAGCAGACAAAATGTAAAGTGAAGGAGAACACCCTAAATTGGATGGAGAATAACATGAGAATACTACAGGTACATTATGATGGCGTAATAGCTGCAATTACTCAGTCTTTGGGACCTTTTGATGAAGCGGGCTTCAATATGGCTATAGGGTGGGCCAAGGCCCGCTACAAACACAAATTTAATAAGAGAATTGCTGAACAAGTGATGAAATTGCTTGCACCTCAGGTCAAGGGAACACATTCTGAGGATGATTCCTCCTCATTTACCCCAGTGGAACAAATTCAGGTTGGGCCTTGTCAGATGACTGAAACTGTGCCCCCACCTTTGAATGCTCCCACTTATGCCCAGGTAGTTGCAGGCCTACATGGTACCATGGCCGGGCCTACCTCCCCAGAACAGGCTGTGATAACGCATACAGTACAGAGGAATGACAGGAGAGACCCTGTGGAAGGAACACAAATACTTACCGTAACTGATGGTTCAACTGTGTGCGGGCCACCTGGAGACCAGCTGAGAACCCTGAAAGAGAAAAAGAACATGTTAGTGCAAGCAGAAATACATCATCATTTGGGTAACAGCAATTTGACAGCACCTACCTGTAATTTGGATCCTTTTATAAATGGAGCAGGGCCCCATGAAGCCTTGAGTATTCCATCCCCCAGCTCTGGCCCCATTCAGCTGAACGTATCAGTACACTCACCTGTTGCTCCAGATGGGAACAGAGTTTTTGGGCTTGGAGAGTGTGAAAATTGTGTTTCTGATAGTCTACTGAAATCTGAATGCTGAGTGTTGTTCAAAACTGAGAACAGAGTTTTTGGGCTCTGAGTGACTCCAAAAACCTTTCCAGGCATTCTCCTTTAAATTGAATCCTGAGCGATGTTGAAAACGTGGGAATCGTGTTTTTGCGCTCTGAAAGTGTTGAAAACTGTGTTTCTGGCAATATAGTTGAAACTGCACGTTGAATGATGTTAAAACCCGGGAATCGCGTTTTTGCGCTCTGAAAGTGTCGAAAACAGCGTTTCTGGCAATATCGTTGAAACTGCACGCTGAATGATGTTAAAACCCGGGAATCGCGTTTTTGCGTAGTGAAAGTGTCGAAAACAGTGTTTCTGATGCACTTCTGGAAAATGAATGCTGTGTGTTGTTCAAAGCTGGGAACAGAGTTTTTGGGCTTGGAGAGTGTGAAAATTGTGTTTCTGATAGGCTACTGAAATATGAATGCTGAGTGTTGTTCAAAGCTGAGAACAGAGTTTTTGGGCTCTGAGTGACTCCAAAAACCTTTTCAGGCATTCTCCTTTAAATTGAATCCTGAGCGATGTTGAAAACGTGGGAATCGTGTTTTTGCGCTCTGAAAGTGTTGAAAACCGTGTTTCTGGCAATATAGTTGAAACTGCACGTTGAATGATGTTAAAACCCGGGAATCGCGTTTTTGCGCTCTGAAAGTGTCGAAAACTGCGTTTCTGGCAATTGCGTTGAAACTTCACGCTGAATGATGTTAAAACTCGGGAATCGCGTTTTTGCATAGTGAAAGTGTCGAAAACAGCGTTTCTGATGCACTTCTCGAAAATGAATGCTGTGTGTAGTTCAAAGCTGGGAACAGAGTTTTTGGGCTTGGAGAGTGTGAAAATTGTGTTTCTGGCAGTCTACTGAAATCTGAATGCTGAGTGTTGTTCAAAGCTGAGAACAGTTTTTGGGCTCTGAGTGACTCCAAAAACCTTTTCAGGCATTCTCCTTTAAATTGAATGCTGAGCGATGTTGAAAACGTGGGAATCGTGTTTTTGCGCTCTGAAAGTGTTGAAAACCGTGTTTCTGGCAATATAGTTGAAACTGCACGCTGAATGATGTTAAAACCCAGGAATCGCGTTTTTGCGCTCTGAAAGTGTCGAAAACAGCTTTTCTGATGCACTTCTGGAAAATGAGTGCTGTGTGTTGTTCAAAGCTGGGAACAGAGTTTTTGGGCTTGGAGAGGGTGAAAATTGTGTTTCTGACAGTCTACTGAAATCTGAATGCTGAGTGTTGTTCAAAGCTGAGAACAGAGTTTTTGGGCTCTGAGAGACTCCAAAAACCTTTTCAGGCATTCTCCTTTAAATTGAATCCTGAGCGATGTTGAAAACGTGGGAATCGTGTTTTTGCGCTCTGAAAGTGTTGAAAACCGTGTTTCTGGCAATATAGTTGAAACTGCACGTTGAATGATGTTAAAACCCGGGAATCGCGTTTTTGCGCTCTGAAAGTGTCGAAAACAGCGTTTCTGTCAATATCGTTGAAACTGCACGCTGAATGATGTTAAAACTCGGGAATCGCGTTTTTGCATAGTGAAAGTGTCGAAAACAGCGTTTCTGATGCACTTCTCGAAAATGAATGCTGTGTGTAGTTCAAAGCTGGGAACAGAGTTTTTGGGCTTGGAGAGTGTGAAAATTGTGTTTCTGGCAGTCTACTGAAATCTGAATGCTGAGTGTTGTTCAAAGCTGAGAACAGTTTTTGGGCTCTGAGTGACTCCAAAAACCTTTTCAGGCATTCTCCTTTAAATTGAATGCTGAGCGATGTTGAAAACGTGGGAATCGTGTTTTTGCGCTCTGAAAGTGTTGAAAACCGTGTTTCTGGCAATATAGTTGAAACTGCACGCTGAATGATGTTAAAACCCAGGAATCGCGTTTTTGCGCTCTGAAAGTGTCGAAAACAGCTTTTCTGATGCACTTCTGGAAAATGAGTGCTGTGTGTTGTTCAAAGCTGGGAACAGAGTTTTTGGGCTTGGAGAGGGTGAAAATTGTGTTTCTGACAGTCTACTGAAATCTGAATGCTGAGTGTTGTTCAAAGCTGAGAACAGAGTTTTTGGGCTCTGAGAGACTCCAAAAACCTTTTCAGGCATTCTCCTTTAAATTGAATCCTGAGCGATGTTGAAAACGTGGGAATCGTGTTTTTGCGCTCTGAAAGTGTTGAAAACCGTGTTTCTGGCAATATAGTTGAAACTGCACGTTGAATGATGTTAAAACCCGGGAATCGCGTTTTTGCGCTCTGAAAGTGTCGAAAACAGCGTTTCTGTCAATATCGTTGAAACTGCACGCTGAATGATAAAACCCGGGAATCGCGTTTTTGCGTTGTGAAAGTCTCGAAAACGGCGTTTCTGATGCACTTCTTTAAAATGAATGCTGTGTGTAGTTCAAAGCTGGGAACAGAGTTTTTGGGCTTGGAGAGTGTGAAAATTGTGTTTCTGGCAGTCTACTGAAATCTGAATGCTGAGTGTTGTTCAAAGCTGAGAACAGAGTTTTTGGGCTCTGAGTGACTCCAAAAACCTTTTCAGGCATTCTCCTTTAAATTGAATGCTGAGCGATGTTGAAAACGTGGGAATCGTGTTTTTGCGCTCTGACAGTGTTGAAAACCGTGTTTCTGGCAATATAGTTGAAACTGCACGCTGAATGATGTTAAAACCCAGGAATCGCGTTTTTGCGCTCTGAAAGTGTCGAAAACGGCGTTTCTGATGCACTTCTTTAAAATGAATGCTGTGTGTTGTTCAAAGCTGGGAACAGAGTTTTTGGGCTTGGAGAGGGTGAAAATTGTGTTTCTGACAGTCTACTGAAATCTGAATGCTGAGTATTGTTCAAAGCTGAGAACAGAGTTTTTGGGCTCTGAGTGACTCCAAAAACCTTTCCAGGCATTCTCCTTTAAATTGAATGCTGAGCGATGTTGAAAACGTGGGAATCGTGTTTTTGCGATCTGAAAGTGTTGAAAACCGTGTTTCTGGCAATATAGTTGAAACTGCACGTTGAATGATGTTAAAACCCAGGAATCGCGTTTTTGCGCTCTGAAAGTGTCGAAAACAGGGTTTCTCGCAATATCATTGAAACTGCACGCTGAATGATGTTAAAACCCGGGAATTGCGTTTTTGCGTTGTGAAAGTGTCGAAAACGGCGTTTCTGATGCACTTCTTTAAAATGAATGCTGTGTGTTGTTCAAAGCTGGGAACAGAGTTTTTGGGCTTGGAGAGTGTGAAAATTGTGTTTCTGACAGTCTACTGAAATCTGAATGCTGAGTGTTGTTCAAAGCTTAGAACAGAGTTTTTGGTCTCTGAGTGACTCCAAAAACCTTTTCAGGCATTCTCCTTTAAATTGAATGCTGAGCGATGTTGAAAACGTGGGAATCGTGTTTTTGCGCTCTGAAAGTGTTGAAAACCGTGTTTCTGGCAATATAGTTGAAAATGCACGTTGAATGATGTTAAAACCCAGGAATCGCGTTTTTGCGCTCTGAAAGTGTCGAAAACAGCTTTTCTGATGCACTTCTGGAAAATGAGTGCTGTGTGTTGTTCAAAGCTGGGAACAGAGTTTTTGGGCTTGGAGAGTGTGAAAATTGTGTTTCTGACAGTCTACTGAAATCTGAATGCTGAGTGTTGTTCAAAGCTGAGAACAGAGTTTTTGGGCTCTGAGTGACTCCAAAAACCTTTCCAGGCATTCTCCTTTAAATTGAATGCTGAGCGATGTTGAAAACGTGGGAATCGTGTTTTTGCGCTCTGAACGTGTTGAAAACCGTGTTTCTGGCAATATAGTTGAAACTGCACGCTGAATGATGTTAAAACCCAGGAATCGCGTTTTTGCGCTCTGAAAGTGTCGAAAACAGGGTTTCTCGCAATATCATTGAAACTGCACGCTGAATGATGTTAAAACCCAGGAATCGCGTTTTTGCGCTCTGAAAGTGTCGAAAACAGGGTTTCTCGCAATATCATTGAAACTGAACGCTGAATGATGTTAAAACCCGGGAATTGCGTTTTTGCGTTGTGAAAGTGTCGAAAACGGCGTTTCTGATGCACTTCTTTAAAATGAATGCTGTGTGTTGTTCAAAGCTGGGAACAGAGTTTTTGGGCTTGGAGAGTGTGAAAATTGTGTTTCTGACAGTCTACTGAAATCTGAATGCTGAGTGTTGTTCAAAGCTGAGAACAGAGTTTTTGGGCTCTGAGTGACTCCAAAAACCTTTTCAGGCATTCTCTTTTAAATTGAATGCTGAGCGATGTTGAAAACGTGGGAATCGTGTTTTTGCGCTCTGAAAGTGTTGAAAACTGTTTTTCTGGCAATATAGTTGAAACTGCACGCTGAATGATGTTAAAACCCGGGAATTGCGTTTTTGCGTTGTGAAAGTGTCGAAAACGGCGTTTCTGATGCACTTCTTTAAAATGAATGCTGTGTGTTGTTCAAAGCTGGGAACAGAGTTTTTGGGCTTGGATAGGGTGAAAATTGTGTTTCTGACAGTCTACTGAAATCTGAATGCTGAGTATTGTTCAAAGCTGAGAACAGAGTTTTTGGGCTCTGAGTGACTCCAAAAACCTTTCCAGGCATTCTCCTTTAAATTGAATGCTGAGCGATGTTGAAAACGTGGGAATCGTGTTTTTGCGCTCTGAAAGTGTTGAAAACCGTGTTTCTGGCAATATAGTTGAAACTGCACGTTGAATGATGTTAAAACCCAGGAATCGCGTTTTTGCGCTCTGAAAGTGTCGAAAACAGGGTTTCTCGCAATATCATTGAAACTGCACGCTGAATGATGTTAAAACCCGGGAATCGCGTTTTTGCGTTGTGAAAGTGTCGAAAACGGCGTTTCTGATGCACTTCTTTAAAATGAATGCTGTGTGTTGTTCAAAGCTGGGAACAGAGTTTTTGGGCTTGGAGAGGGTGAAAATTGTGTTTCTGACAGTCTACTGAAATCTGAATGCTGAGTATTGTTCAAAGCTGAGAACAGAGTTTTTGGGCTCTGAGTGACTCCAAAAACCTTTCCAGGCATTCTCCTTTAAATTGAATGCTGAGCGATGTTGAAAACGTGGGAATCGTGTTTTTGCGCTCTGAAAGTGTTGAAAACCGTGTTTCTGGCAATATAGATGAAACTGCACGTTGAATGATGTTAAAACCCAGGAATCGCGTTTTTGCGCTCTGAAAGTGTCGAAAACAGGGTTTCTCGCAATATCATTGAAACTGCACGCTGAATGATGTTAAAACCCGGGAATTGCGTTTTTGCGTTGTGAAAGTGTCGAAAACGGCGTTTCTGATGCACTTCTTTAAAATGAATGCTGTGTGTTGTTCAAAGCTGGGAACAGAGTTTTTGGGCTTGGAGAGTGTGAAAATTGTGTTTCTGACAGTCTACTGAAATCTGAATGCTGAGTGTTGTTCAAAGCTTAGAACAGAGTTTTTGGTCTCTGAGTGACTCCAAAAACCTTTTCAGGCATTCTCCTTTAAATTGAATGCTGAGCGATGTTGAAAACGTGGGAATCGTGTTTTTGCGCTCTGAAAGTGTTGAAAACCGTGTTTCTGGCAATATAGTTGAAAATGCACGTTGAATGATGTTAAAACCCAGGAATCGCGTTTTTGCGCTCTGAAAGTGTCGAAAACAGCTTTTCTGATGCACTTCTGGAAAATGAGTGCTGTGTGTTGTTCAAAGCTGGGAACAGAGTTTTTGGGCTTGGAGTGTGTGAAAATTGTGTTTCTGACAGTCTACTGAAATCTGAATGCTGAGTGTTGTTCAAAGCTGAGAACAGAGTTTTTGGGCTCTGAGTGACTCCAAAAACCTTTCCAGGCATTCTCCTTTAAATTGAATGCTGAGCGATGTTGAAAACGTGGGAATCGTGTTTTTGCGCTCTGAACGTGTTGAAAACCGTGTTTCTGGCAATATAGTTGAAACTGCACGCTGAATGATGTTAAAACCCAGGAATCGCGTTTTTGCGCTCTGAAAGTGTCGAAAACAGGGTTTCTCGCAATATCATTGAAACTGCACGCTGAATGATGTTAAAACCCGGGAATCGCGTTTTTGCGTTGTGAAAGTGTCGAAAACGGTGTTTCTGATGCACTTCTGGAAAATGAATGCTGTGTGTTGTTCAAAGCTGGGAACATAGTTTTTGGGCTTGGAGAGTGTGAAAATTGTGTTTCTGACAGTCTACTGAAATCTGAATGCTGAGTGTTGTTCAAAGCTGAGAACAGAGTTTTTGGGCTCTGAGTGATTCCAACAACCTTTTCAGGCATTCTCTTTTAAATTGAATGCTGAGCGATGTTGAAAACGTGGGAATCGTGTTTTTGCGCTCTGAAAGTGTTGAAAACCGTGTTTCTGGCAATATAGTTGAAACTGCACGTTGAATGATGTTAAAACCCAGGAATCGCGTTTTTGCGCTCTGAAAGTGTCGAAAACAGCTTTTCTGATGCACTTCTGGAAAATGAGTGCTGTGTGTTGTTCAAAGCTGGGAACAGAGTTTTTGGGCTTGGAGAGTGTGAAAATTGTGTTTCTGACAGTCTACTGAAATCTGAATGCTGAGTGTTGTTCAAAGCTGAGAACAGAGTTTTTGGGCTCTGAGTGACTCCAAAAACCTTTTCAGGCATTCTCCTTTAAATTGAATGCTGAGCAATGTTGAAAACGTGGGAATCGTGTTTTTGCGCTCAGAAAGTGTTGAAAACCGTGTTTCTGGCAATATAGTTGAAACTGCACGTTGAATGATGTTAAAACCCAGGAATCGCGTTTTTGCGCTCTGAAAGTGTCGAAAACAGGGTTTCTCGCAATATCATTGAAACTGCACGCTGAATGATGTTAAAACCCGGGAATTGCGTTTTTGCGTTGTGAAAGTGTCGAAAACGGCGTTTCTGATGCACTTCTTTAAAATGAATGCTGTGTGTTGTTCAAAGCTGGGAACAGAGTTTTTGGGCTTGGAGAGTGTGAAAATTGTGTTTCTGATAGTCTACTGAAATCTGAATGCTGAGTGTTGTTCAAAGCTGAGAACAGAGTTTTTGGGCTCTGAGTGACACCAAAAACCTTTTCAGGCATTCTCTTTTAAATTGAATGCTGAGCGATGTTGAAAATGTGGGAATCGTCTTTTTGCGCTCTGAAAGTGTTGAAAACTGTTTTTCTGGCAATATAGTTGAAACTGCACGCTGAATGATGTTAAAACCCGGGAATTGCGTTTTTGCGTTGTGAAAGTGTCGAAAACGGCGTTTCTGATGCACTTCTTTAAAATGAATGCTGTGTGTTGTTCAAAGCTGGGAACAGAGTTTTTGGGCTTGGATAGGGTGAAAATTGTGTTTCTGACAGTCTACTGAAATCTGAATGCTGAGTATTGTTCAAAGCTGAGAACAGAGTTTTTGGGCTCTGAGTGACTCCAAAAACCTTTCCAGGCATTCTCCTTTAAATTGAATGCTGAGCGATGTTGAAAACGTGGGAATCGTGTTTTTGCGCTCTGAAAGTGTTGAAAACCGTGTTTCTGGCAATATAGTTGAAACTGCACGTTGAATGATGTTAAAACCCAGGAATCGCGTTTTTGCGCTCTGAAAGTGTCGAAAACAGGGTTTCTCGCAATATCATTGAAACTGCACGCTGAATGATGTTAAAACCCGGGAATCGCATTTTTGCGTTGTGAAAGTGTAGAAAACGACGTTTCTGATGCACTTCTGGAAAATGAATGCTGTGTGTTGTTCAAAGTTGGGAACAGAGTTTTTGGGCTTGGAGAGGGTGAAAATTGTGTTTCTGACAGTCTACTGAAATCTGAATGCTGAGTATTGTTCAAAGCTGAGAACAGAGTTTTTGGGCTCTGAGTGACTCCAAAAACCTTTCCAGGCATTCTCCTTTAAATTGAATGCTGAGCGATGTTGAAAACGTGGGAATCGTGTTTTTGCGCTCTGAAAGTGTTGAAAACCGTGTTTCTGGCAATATAGTTGAAACTGCACGTTGAATGATGTTAAAACCCAGGAATCGCGTTTTTGCGCTCTGAAAGTGTCGAAAACAGGGTTTCTCGCAATATCATTGAAACTGCACGCTGAATGATGTTAAAACCCGGGAATCGCGTTTTTGCGTTGTGAAAGTGTCGAAAACGGTGTTTCTGATGCACTTCTGGAAAATGAATGCTGTGTGTTGTTCAAAGCTGGGAACAGAGTTTTTGGGCTTGGAGAGTGTGAAAATTGTGTTTCTGACAGTCTACTGAAATCTGAATGCTGAGTGTTGTTCAAAGCTTAGAACAGAGTTTTTGGTCTCTGAGTGACTCCAAAAACCTTTTCAGGCATTCTCCTTTAAATTGAATGCTGAGCGATGTTGAAAACGTGGGAATCGTGTTTTTGCGCTCTGAAAGTGTTGAAAACCGTGTTTCTGGCAATATAGTTGAAAATGCACGTTGAATGATGTTAAAACCCAGGAATCGCGTTTTTGCGCTCTGAAAGTGTCGAAAACAGCGTTTCTGATGCACTTCTGGAAAATGAGTGCTGTGTGTTGTTCAAAGCTGGTAACAGAGTTTTTGGGCTTGGAGAGTGTGAAAATTGTGTTTCTGACAGTCTACTGAAATCTGAATGCTGAGTATTGTTCAAAGCTGAGAACAGAGTTTTTGGGCTCTGAGAGACTCCAAAAACCTTTTCAGGCATTCTCCTTTAAATTGAATCCTGAGCGATGTTGAAAACGTGGGAATCGTGTTTTTGCGCTCTGAAAGTGTTGAAAACCGTGTTTCTGGCAATATAGTTGAAACTGCACGTTGAATGATGTTAAAACCCGGGAATCGCGTTTTTGCGCTCTGAAAGTGTCGAAAACAGCGTTTCTGTCAATATCGTTGAAACTGCACGCTGAATGTTGTTAAAACCCGGGAATCGCGTTTTTGCGTTGTGAAAGTCTCGAAAACGGCGTTTCTGATGCACTCCTTTAAAATGAATGCTGTGTGTAGTTCAAAGCTGGGAACAGAGTTTTTGGGCTTGGAGAGTGTGAAAATTGTGTTTCTGGCAGTCTACTGAAATCTGAATGCTGAGTGTTGTTCAAAGCTGAGAACAGAGTTTTTGGGCTCTGAGTGACTCCAAAAACCTTTTCAGGCATTCTCCTTTAAATTGAATGCTGAGCGATGTTGAAAACGTGGGAATCGTGTTTTTGCGCTCTGACAGTGTTGAAAACCGTGTTTCTGGCAATATAGTTGAAACTGCACGTTGAATGATGTTAAAACCCAGGAATCGCGTTTTTGCGCTCTGAAAGTGTCGAAAACAGGGTTTCTCGCAATATCATTGAAACTGCACGCTGAATGATGTTAAAACCCGGGAATCGCGTTTTTGCGTTGTGAAAGTGTCGAAAACGGTGTTTCTGATGCACTTCTGGAAAATGAATGCTGTGTGTTGTTCAAAGCTGGGAACAGAGTTTTTGGGCTTGGAGAGTGTGAAAATTGTGTTTCTGACAGTCTACTGAAATCTGAATGCTGAGTGTTGTTCAAAGCTGAGAACAGAGTTTTTGGGCTCGAAGTGATTCCAACAACCTGTTCAGGCATTCTCCTTTAAATTGAACGCTGAGCGATGTTGAAAACGTGGGAATCGTGTTTTTGCGCTCTGAAAGTGTTGAAAACCGTGTTTCTGGCAATATAGTTGAAACTGCACGTTGAATGATGTTAAAACCCAGGAATCGCGTTTTTGCGCTCTGAAAGTGTCGAAAACAGCTTTTCTGATGCACTTCTGGAAAATGAGTGCTGTGTGTTGTTCAAAGCTGGGAACAGAGTTTTTGGGCTTGGAGAGTGTGAAAATTGTGTTTCTGACAGTCTACTGAAATCTGAATGCTGAGTGTTGTTCAAAGCTGAGAACAGAGTTTTTGGGCTCTGAGTGACTCCAAAAACCTTTTCAGGCATTCTCCTTTAAATTGAATGCTGAGCGATGTTGAAAACGTGGGAATCGTGTTTTTGCGCTCTGACAGTGTTGAAAACCGTGTTTCTGGCAATATAATTGAAACTGCACGCTGAATGATGTTAAAACCCAGGAATCGCGTTTTTGCGCTCTGAAAGTGTCGAAAACAGGGTTTTTCGCAATATCATTGAAACTGCATGCTGAATGATGTTAAAACCCGGGAATCGCGTTTTTGCGTTGTGAAAGTCTCGAAAACGGCGTTTCTGATGCACTTCTTTAAAATGAATGCTGTGTGTAGTTCAAAGCTGGGAACAGAGTTTTTGGGCTTGGAGAGTGTGAAAATTGTGTTTCTGACAGTCTACTGAAATCTGAATGCTGAGTGTTGTTCAAAGCTGAGAACAGAGTTTTTGGGCTCTGAGTGACTCCAAAAACCTTTTCAGGCATTCTCCTTTAAATTGAATGCTGAGCGATGTTGAAAACGTGGGAATCGTGTTTTTGCGCTCTGACAGTGTTGAAAACCGTGTTTCTGGCAATATAGTTGAAACTGCACGCTGAATGATGTTAAAACCCAGGAATCGCGTTTTTGCGCTCTGAAAGTGTCGAAAACAGGGTTTCTCGCAATATCATTGAAACTGCACGCTGAATGATGTTAAAACCCGGGAATCGCGTTTTTGCGTTGTGAAAGTGTCGAAAACAGTGTTTCTGATGCACTTCTGGAAAATGAATGCTGTGTGTTGTTCAAAGCTGGGAACAGAGTTTTTGGTCTCTGAGTGACTCCAAAAACCTTTTCAGGCATTCTCCTTTAAATTGAATGCTGAGCGATGTTGAAAATGTGGGAATCGTGTTTTTGCGCTCTGAAAGTGTTGAAAACCGTGTTTCTGGCAATATAGTTGAAAATGCACGTTGAATGATGTTAAAACCCAGGAATCGCGTTTTTGCGCTCTGAAAGTGTCGAAAACAGCGTTTCTGATGCACTTCTGGAAAATGAGTGCTGTGTGTTGTTCAAAGCTGGGAACAGAGTTTTTGGGCTTGGAGAGTGTGAAAATTGTGTTTCTGACAGTCTACTGAAATCTGAATGCTGAGTGTTGTTCAAAGCTGAGAACAGAGTTTTTGGGCTCTGAGTGACTCCAAAAACCTTTTCAGGCATTCTCCTTTAAATTGAATGATGAGCGATGTTGAAAACGTGGGAATCGTGTTTTTGCGCTCTGAAAGTGTTGAAAACCGTGTTTCTGGCAATATAGATGAAACTGCACGTTGAATGATGTTAAAACCCAGGAATCGCGTTTTTGCGCTCTGAAAGTGTTGAAAACCGTGTTTCTGGCAATATAGTTGAAACTGCACGTTGAATGATGTTAAAACCCAGGAATCGCGTTTTTGCGCTCTGAAAGTGTCGAAAACAGGGTTTCTCGCAATATCATTGAAACTGCACGCTGAATGATGTTAAAACCCGGGAATTGCGTTTTTGCGTTGTGAAAGTGTCGAAAACGGCGTTTCTGATGCACTTCTTTAAAATGAATGCTGTGTGTTGTTCAAAGCTGGGAACAGAGTTTTTGGGCTTGGAGAGTGTGAAAATTGTGTTTCTGATAGTCTACTGAAATCTGAATGCTGAGTGTTGTTCAAAGCTTAGAACAGAGTTTTTGGTCTCTGAGTGACTCCAAAAACCTTTTCAGGCATTCTCCTTTAAATTGAATGCTGAGCGATGTTGAAAACGTGGGAATCGTGTTTTTGCGCTCTGAAAGTGTTGAAAACCGTGTTTCTGGCAATATAGTTGAAAATGCACGTTGAATGATGTTAAAACCCAGGAATCGCGTTTTTGCGCTCTGAAAGTGTCGAAAACAGGGTTTTTCGCAATATCATTGAAACTGCATGCTGAATGATGTTAAAACCCGGGAATCGCGTTTTTGCGTTGTGAAAGTCTCGAAAACGGCGTTTCTGATGCTCTTCTTTAAAATGAATGCTGTGTGTAGTTCAAAGCTGGGAACAGAGTTTTTGGGCTTGGAGAGTGTGAAAATTGTGTTTCTGACAGTCTACTGAAATCTGAATGCTGAGTGTTGTTCAAAGCTGAGAACAGAGTTTTTGGGCTCTGAGTGACTCCAAAAACCTTTTCAGGCATTCTCCTTTAAATTGAATGCTGAGCGATGTTGAAAACGTGGGAATCGTGTTTTTGCGCTCTGAAAGTGTTGAAAACCGTGTTTCTGGCAATATAGTTGAAAATGCACGTTGAATGATGTTAAAACCCAGGAATCGCGTTTTTGCGCTCTGAAAGTGTCGAAAACAGGGTTTTTCGCAATATCATTGAAACTGCATGCTGAATGATGTTAAAACCCGGGAATCGCGTTTTTGCGTTGTGAAAGTCTCGAAAACGGCGTTTCTGATGCACTTCTTTAAAATGAATGCTGTGTGTAGTTCAAAGCTGGGAACAGAGTTTTTGGGCTTGGAGAGTGTGAAAATTGTGTTTCTGACAGTCTACTGAAATCTGAATGCTGAGTGTTGTTCAAAGCTGAGAACAGAGTTTTTGGGCTCTGAGTGACTCCAAAAACCTTTTCAGGCATTCTCCTTTAAATTGAATGCTGAGCGATGTTGAAAACGTGGGAATCGTGTTTTTGCGCTCTGACAGTGTTGAAAACCGTGTTTCTGGCAATATAGTTGAAACTGCACGCTGAATGATGTTAAAACCCAGGAATCGCGTTTTTGCGCTCTGAAAGTGTCGAAAACGGCGTTTCTGATGCACTTCTTTAAAATGAATGCTGTGTGTTGTTCAAAGCTGGGAACAGAGTTTTTGGGCTTGGAGAGGGTGAAAATTGTGTTTCTGACAGTCTACTGAAATCTGAATGCTGAGTATTGTTCAAAGCTGAGAACAGAGTTTTTGGGCTCTGAGTGTCAGGACTCAGGCACGGACTCAGACGCGGACCACGAGTGCTCCAATTACAGGCGTTTAATAGCAGAATCCACAAACAAGCAGGCAGTCAAAATACCAGGTAAGCAGTCCAAGGGCAAAACAGGGATCAAAAACGGAAACAGGCAGGGTCAAACCTTGAAGACAGGCAGATCAGGCAATCAGGACAGAAGGGCAGGCAAAAACGAAGTCGAGGAACAGGCGAGGCAAAAACCAGCAAAATCCAAACAGGGTAAACAGGCGGGAAACGAGACAGGCAGAAAACACTGAAACGATCTGGCAAACAACACAGAGACAAGCAGGGTAGATATAGGGCTGGGCTGATTAGGAGATGGGAAGCAGGTGTGCAGGCAGGCGGGTGGAGACAATCAGGTGGGCGGAGACAGGGCGGAGAGCGGGGCAGGGCTAGAACACAAGGAAAACAAAGGCACATGGACAGGGAAAAACAAAAAACACAACAGCTAGGGGGCGGGAGCCCTGACACTGAGTGACTCCAAAAACCTTTCCAGGCATTCTCCTTTAAATTGAATCCTGAGCGATGTTGAAAACGTGGGAATCGTGTTTTTGCGCTCTGAAAGTGTTGAAAACCGTGTTTCTGGCAATATAGTTGAAACTGCACGTTGAATGATGTTAAAACCCGGGAATCGCGTTTTTGCGCTCTGAAAGTGTCGAAAACAGCGTTTCTGGCAATATCGTTGAAACTGCACGCTGAATGATGTTAAAACCCAGGAATCGCGTTTTTGCGCTCTGAAAGTGTCGAAAACAGTGTTTCTGATGCACTTCTGGAAAATGAGTGCTGTGTGTTGTTCAAAGCTGGGAACAGAGTTTTTGGGCTTGGAGAGTGTGAAAATTGTGTTTCTGACAGGCTACTGAAATCTGAATGCTGAGTGTTGTTCAAAGCTGAGAACAGAGTTTTTGGGCTCTGAGTGACTCCAAAAACCTTTTCAGGCATTCTCCTTTAAATTGAATCCTGAGCGATGTTGAAAACGTGGGAATCGTGTTTTTGCGCTCTGAAAGTGTTGAAAACCGTGTTTCTGGCAATATAGTTGAAACTGCACGTTGAATGATGTTAAAACCCGGGAATCGCGTTTTTGCGCTCTGAAAGTGTCGAAAACAGCGTTTCTGTCAATATCGTTGAAACTGCACGCTGAATGATGTTAAAACTCGGGAATCGCGTTTTTGCATAGTGAAAGTGTCGAAAACAGCGTTTCTGATGCACTTCTCGAAAATGAATGCTGTGTGTAGTTCAAAGCTGGGAACAGAGTTTTTGGGCTTGGAGAGTGTGAAAATTGTGTTTCTGACAGTCTACTGAAATCTGAATGCTGAGTGTTGTTCAAAGCTGAGAACAGAGTTTTTGGGCTCTGAGTGACTCCAAAAACCTTTCCAGGCATTCTCCTTTAAATTGAATGCTGAGCGATGTTGAAAACGTGGGAATCGTGTTTTTGCGCTCTGAACGTGTTGAAAACCGTGTTTCTGGCAATATAGTTGAAACTGCACGCTGAATGATGTTAAAACCCAGGAATCGCGTTTTTGCGCTCTGAAAGTGTCGAAAACAGGGTTTCTCGCAATATCATTGAAACTGCACGCTGAATGATGTTAAAACCCGGGAATCGCGTTTTTGCGTTGTGAAAGTGTCGAAAACGGTGTTTCTGATGCACTTCTGGAAAATGAATGCTGTGTGTTGTTCAAAGCTGGGAACATAGTTTTTGGGCTTGGAGAGTGTGAAAATTGTGTTTCTGACAGTCTACTGAAATCTGAATGCTGAGTGTTGTTCAAAGCTGAGAACAGAGTTTTTGGGCTCTGAGTGATTCCAACAACCTTTTCAGGCATTCTCTTTTAAATTGAATGCTGAGCGATGTTGAAAACGTGGGAATCGTGTTTTTGCGCTCTGAAAGTGTTGAAAACCGTGTTTCTGGCAATATAGTTGAAACTGCACGTTGAATGATGTTAAAACCCAGGAATCGCGTTTTTGCGCTCTGAAAGTGTCGAAAACAGCTTTTCTGATGCACTTCTGGAAAATGAGTGCTGTGTGTTGTTCAAAGCTGGGAACAGAGTTTTTGGGCTTGGAGAGTGTGAAAATTGTGTTTCTGACAGTCTACTGAAATCTGAATGCTGAGTGTTGTTCAAAGCTGAGAACAGAGTTTTTGGGCTCTGAGTGACTCCAAAAACCTTTTCAGGCATTCTCCTTTAAATTGAATGCTGAGCAATGTTGAAAACGTGGGAATCGTGTTTTTGCGCTCTGAAAGTGTTGAAAACCGTGTTTCTGGCAATATAGTTGAAACTGCACGTTGAATGATGTTAAAACCCAGGAATCGCGTTTTTGCGCTCTGAAAGTGTCGAAAACAGGGTTTCTCGCAATATCATTGAAACTGAACGCTGAATGATGTTAAAACCCGGGAATTGCGTTTTTGCGTTGTGAAAGTGTCGAAAACGGCGTTTCTGATGCACTTCTTTAAAATGAATGCTGTGTGTTGTTCAAAGCTGGGAACAGAGTTTTTGGGCTTGGAGAGTGTGAAAATTGTGTTTCTGATAGTCTACTGAAATCTGAATGCTGAGTGTTGTTCAAAGCTGAGAACAGAGTTTTTGGGCTCTGAGTGACTCCAAAAACCTTTTCAGGCATTCTCTTTTAAATTGAATGCTGAGCGATGTTGAAAACGTGGGAATCGTGTTTTTGCGCTCTGAAAGTGTTGAAAACTGTTTTTCTGGCAATATAGTTGAAACTGCACGCTGAATGATGTTAAAACCCGGGAATTGCGTTTTTGCGTTGTGAAAGTGTCGAAAACGGCGTTTCTGATGCACTTCTTTAAAATGAATGCTGTGTGTTGTTCAAAGCTGGGAACAGAGTTTTTGGGCTTGGATAGGGTGAAAATTGTGTTTCTGACAGTCTACTGAAATCTGAATGCTGAGTATTGTTCAAAGCTGAGAACAGAGTTTTTGGGCTCTGAGTGACTCCAAAAACCTTTCCAGGCATTCTCCTTTAAATTGAATGCTGAGCGATGTTGAAAACGTGGGAATCGTGTTTTTGCGCTCTGAAAGTGTTGAAAACCGTGTTTCTGGCAATATAGTTGAAACTGCACGTTGAATGATGTTAAAACCCAGGAATCGCGTTTTTGCGCTCTGAAAGTGTCGAAAACAGGGTTTCTCGCAATATCATTGAAACTGCACGCTGAATGATGTTAAAACCCGGGAATCGCGTTTTTGCGTTGTGAAAGTGTCGAAAACGGCGTTTCTGATGCACTTCTTTAAAATGAATGCTGTGTGTTGTTCAAAGCTGGGAACAGAGTTTTTGGGCTTGGAGAGGGTGAAAATTGTGTTTCTGACAGTCTACTGAAATCTGAATGCTGAGTATTGTTCAAAGCTGAGAACAGAGTTTTTGGGCTCTGAGTGACTCCAAAAACCTTTCCAGGCATTCTCCTTTAAATTGAATGCTGAGCGATGTTGAAAACGTGGGAATCGTGTTTTTGCGCTCTGAAAGTGTTGAAAACCGTGTTTCTGGCAATATAGATGAAACTGCACGTTGAATGATGTTAAAACCCAGGAATCGCGTTTTTGCGCTCTGAAAGTGTCGAAAACAGGGTTTCTCGCAATATCATTGAAACTGCACGCTGAATGATGTTAAAACCCGGGAATTGCGTTTTTGCGTTGTGAAAGTGTCGAAAACGGCGTTTCTGATGCACTTCTTTAAAATGAATGCTGTGTGTTGTTCAAAGCTGGGAACAGAGTTTTTGGGCTTGGAGAGTGTGAAAATTGTGTTTCTGACAGTCTACTGAAATCTGAATGCTGAGTGTTGTTCAAAGCTTAGAACAGAGTTTTTGGTCTCTGAGTGACTCCAAAAACCTTTTCAGGCATTCTCCTTTAAATTGAATGCTGAGCGATGTTGAAAACGTGGGAATCGTGTTTTTGCGCTCTGAAAGTGTTGAAAACCGTGTTTCTGGCAATATAGTTGAAAATGCACGTTGAATGATGTTAAAACCCAGGAATCGCGTTTTTGCGCTCTGAAAGTGTCGAAAACAGCTTTTCTGATGCACTTCTGGAAAATGAGTGCTGTGTGTTGTTCAAAGCTGGGAACAGAGTTTTTGGGCTTGGAGAGTGTGAAAATTGTGTTTCTGACAGTCTACTGAAATCTGAATGCTGAGTGTTGTTCAAAGCTGAGAACAGAGTTTTTGGGCTCTGAGTGACTCCAAAAACCTTTCCAGGCATTCTCCTTTAAATTGAATGCTGAGCGATGTTGAAAACGTGGGAATCGTGTTTTTGCGCTCTGAACGTGTTGAAAACCGTGTTTCTGGCAATATAGTTGAAACTGCACGCTGAATGATGTTAAAACCCAGGAATCGCGTTTTTGCGCTCTGAAAGTGTCGAAAACAGGGTTTCTCGCAATATCATTGAAACTGCACGCTGAATGATGTTAAAACCCGGGAATCGCGTTTTTGCGTTGTGAAAGTGTCGAAAACGGTGTTTCTGATGCACTTCTGGAAAATGAATGCTGTGTGTTGTTCAAAGCTGGGAACATAGTTTTTGGGCTTGGAGAGTGTGAAAATTGTGTTTCTGACAGTCTACTGAAATCTGAATGCTGAGTGTTGTTCAAAGCTGAGAACAGAGTTTTTGGGCTCTGAGTGACTCCAACAACCTTTTCAGGCATTCTCTTTTAAATTGAATGCTGAGCGATGTTGAAAACGTGGGAATCGTGTTTTTGCGCTCTGAAAGTGTTGAAAACCGTGTTTCTGGCAATATAGTTGAAACTGCACGTTGAATGATGTTAAAACCCAGGAATCGCGTTTTTGCGCTCTGAAAGTGTCGAAAACAGGGTTTCTCGCAATATCATTGAAACTGAACGCTGAATGATGTTAAAACCCGGGAATTGCGTTTTTGCGTTGTGAAAGTGTCGAAAACGGCGTTTCTGATGCACTTCTTTAAAATGAATGCTGTGTGTTGTTCAAAGCTGGGAACAGAGTTTTTGGGCTTGGAGAGTGTGAAAATTGTGTTTCTGATAGTCTACTGAAATCTGAATGCTGAGTGTTGTTCAAAGCTGAGAACAGAGTTTTTGGGCTCTGAGTGACACCAAAAACCTTTTCAGGCATTCTCTTTTAAATTGAATGCTGAGCGATGTTGAAAACGTGGGAATCGTGTTTTTGCGCTCTGAAAGTGTTGAAAACTGTTTTTCTGGCAATATAGTTGAAACTGCACGCTGAATGATGTTAAAACCCGGGAATTGCGTTTTTGCGTTGTGAAAGTGTCGAAAACGGCGTTTCTGATGCACTTCTTTAAAATGAATGCTGTGTGTTGTTCAAAGCTGGGAACAGAGTTTTTGGGCTTGGATAGGGTGAAAATTGTGTTTCTGACAGTCTACTGAAATCTGAATGCTGAGTATTGTTCAAAGCTGAGAACAGAGTTTTTGGGCTCTGAGTGACTCCAAAAACCTTTCCAGGCATTCTCCTTTAAATTGAATGCTGAGCGATGTTGAAAACGTGGGAATCGTGTTTTTGCGCTCTGAAAGTGTTGAAAACCGTGTTTCTGGCAATATAGTTGAAACTGCACGTTGAATGATGTTAAAACCCAGGAATCGCGTTTTTGCGCTCTGAAAGTGTCGAAAACAGGGTTTCTCGCAATATCATTGAAACTGCACGCTGAATGATGTTAAAACCCGGGAATCGCGTTTTTGCGTTGTGAAAGTCTCGAAAACAGTGTTTCTGATGCACTTCTTTAAAATGAATGCTGTGTGTAGTTCAAAGCTGGGAACAGAGTTTTTGGGCTTGGAGAGTGTGAAAATTGTGTTTCTGACAGTCTACTGAAATCTGAATGCTGAGTGTTGTTCAAAGCTGAGAACAGAGTTTTTGGGCTCTGAGTGACTCCAAAAACCTTTTCAGGCATTCTCCTTTAAATTGAATGCTGAGCGATGTTGAAAACGTGGGAATCGTGTTTTTGCGCTCTGACAGTGTTGAAAACCGTGTTTCTGGCAATATAGTTGAAACTGCACGCTGAATGATGTTAAAACCCAGGAATCGCGTTTTTGCGCTCTGAAAGTGTCGAAAACGGCGTTTCTGATGCACGCTGTGTGTTGTTCAAAGCTGGGAACAGAGTTTTTGGGCTTGGAGAGGGTGAAAATTGTGTTTCTGACAGTCTACTGAAATCTGAATGCTGAGTATTGTTCAAAGCTGAGAACAGAGTTTTTGGGCTCTGAGTGACTCCAAAAACCTTTCCAGGCATTCTCCTTTAAATTGAATGCTGAGCGATGTTGAAAACGTGGGAATCGTGTTTTTGTGCTCTGAAAGTGTTGAAAACCGTGTTTCTGGCAATATAGTTGAAATTGCACGTTGAATGATGTTAAAAGCCAGGAATCGCGTTTTTGCTCTCTGAAAGTGTCGAAAACAGGGTTTCTCGCAATATCATTGAAACGGCACGCTGAATGATGTTAAAACTCGGGAATCGCGTTTTTGCATAGTGAAAGTGTCGAAAACGGCGTTTCTGATGCACTTCTTTAAAATGAATGCTGTGTGTTGTTCAAAGCTGGGAACAGAGTTTTTGGGCTTGGAGAGGGTGAAAATTGTGTTTCTGACAGTCTACTGAAATCTGAATGCTGAGTATTGTTCAAAGCTGAGAACAGAGTTTTTGGGCTCTGAGTGACTCCAAAAACCTTTCCAGGCATTCTCCTTTAAATTGAATGCTGAGCGATGTTGAAAACGTGGGAATCGTGTTTTTGCGCTCTGAAAGTGTTGAAAACCGTGTTTCTGGCAATATAGTTGAAACTGCACGTTGAATGATGTTAAAACCCAGGAATCGCGTTTTTGCGCTCTGAAAGTGTCGAAAACAGGGTTTCTCGCAATATCATTGAAACTGCACGCTGAATGATGTTAAAACCCGGGAATCGCGTTTTTGCGTTGTGAAAGTGTCGAAAACGGTGTTTCTGATGCACTTCTGGAAAATGAATGCTGTGTGTTGTTCAAAGCTGGGAACAGAGTTTTTGGGCTTGGAGAGTGTGAAAATTGTGTTTCTGACAGTCTACTGAAATCTGAATGCTGAGTGTTGTTCAAAGCTGAGAACAGAGTTTTTGGTCTCTGAGTGACTCCAAAAACCTTTTCAGGCATTCTCCTTTAAATTGAATGCTGAGCGATGTTGAAAACGTGGGAATCGTGTTTTTGCGCTCTGAAAGTGTTGAAAACCGTGTTTCTGGCAATATAGTTGAAAATGCACGTTGAATGATGTTAAAACCCAGGAATCGCGTTTTTGCGCTCTGAAAGTGTCGAAAACAGCGTTTCTGATGCACTTCTGGAAAATGAGTGCTGTGTGTTGTTCAAAGCTGGTAACAGAGTTTTTGGGCTTGGAGAGTGTGAAAATTGTGTTTCTGACAGTCTACTGAAATCTGAATGCTGAGTATTGTTCAAAGCTGAGAACAGAGTTTTTGGGCTCTGAGAGACTCCAAAAACCTTTTCAGGCATTCTCCTTTAAATTGAATGCTGAGCGATGTTGAAAACGTGGGAATCGTGTTTTTGCGCTCTGAAAGTGTTGAAAACCGTGTTTCTGGCAATATAGTTGAAACTGCACGTTGAATGATGTTAAAACCCGGGAATCGCGTTTTTGCGCTCTGAAAGTGTCGAAAACAGCGTTTCTGTCAATATCGTTGAAACTGCACGCTGAATGTTGTTAAAACCCGGGAATCGCGTTTTTGCGTTGTGAAAGTCTCGAAAACGGCGTTTCTGATGCACTCCTTTAAAATGAATGCTGTGTGTAGTTCAAAGCTGGGAACAGAGTTTTTGGGCTTGGAGAGTGTGAAAATTGTGTTTCTGGCAGTCTACTGAAATCTGAATGCTGAGTGTTGTTCAAAGCTGAGAACAGAGTTTTTGGGCTCTGAGTGACTCCAAAAACCTTTTCAGGCATTCTCCTTTAAATTGAATGCTGAGCGATGTTGAAAACGTGGGAATCGTGTTTTTGCGCTCTGACAGTGTTGAAAACCGTGTTTCTGGCAATATAGTTGAAACTGCACGTTGAATGATGTTAAAACCCAGGAATCGCGTTTTTGCGCTCTGAAAGTGTCGAAAACAGGGTTTCTCGCAATATCATTGAAACTGCACGCTGAATGATGTTAAAACCCGGGAATCGCGTTTTTGCGTTGTGAAAGTGTCGAAAACGGTGTTTCTGATGCACTTCTGGAAAATGAATGCTGTGTGTTGTTCAAAGCTGGGAACATAGTTTTTGGGCTTGGAGAGTGTGAAAATTGTGTTTCTGACAGTCTACTGAAATCTGAATGCTGAGTGTTGTTCAAAGCTGAGAACAGAGTTTTTGGGCTCGAAGTGATTCCAACAACCTTTTCAGGCATTCTCTTTTAAATTGAACGCTGAGCGATGTTGAAAACGTGGGAATCGTGTTTTTGCGCTCTGAAAGTGTTGAAAACCGTGTTTCTGGCAATATAGTTGAAACTGCACGTTGAATGATGTTAAAACCCAGGAATCGCGTTTTTGCGCTCTGAAAGTGTCGAAAACAGCTTTTCTGATGCACTTCTGGAAAATGAGTGCTGTGTGTTGTTCAAAGCTGGGAACAGAGTTTTTGGGCTTGGAGAGTGTGAAAATTGTGTTTCTGACAGTCTACTGAAATCTGAATGCTGAGTGTTGTTCAAAGCTGAGAACAGAGTTTTTGGGCTCTGAGTGACTCCAAAAACCTTTTCAGGCATTCTCCTTTAAATTGAATGCTGAGCGATGTTGAAAACGTGGGAATCGTGTTTTTGCGCTCTGAAAGTGTTGAAAACCGTGTTTCTGGCAATATAGTTGAAAATGCACGTTGAATGATGTTAAAACCCAGGAATCGCGTTTTTGCGCTCTGAAAGTGTTGAAAACAGGGTTTTTCGCAATATCATTGAAACTGCATGCTGAATGATGTTAAAACCCGGGAATCGCGTTTTTGCGTTGTGAAAGTCTCGAAAACGGCGTTTCTGATGCACTTCTTTAAAATGAATGCTGTGTGTAGTTCAAAGCTGGGAACAGAGTTTTTGGGCTTGGAGAGTGTGAAAATTGTGTTTCTGACAGTCTACTGAAATCTGAATGCTGAGTGTTGTTCAAAGCTGAGAACAGAGTTTTTGGGCTCTGAGTGACTCCAAAAACCTTTTCAGGCATTCTCCTTTAAATTGAATGCTGAGCGATGTTGAAAACGTGGGAATCGTGTTTTTGCGCTCTGACAGTGTTGAAAACCGTGTTTCTGGCAATATAGTTGAAACTGCACGCTGAATGATGTTAAAACCCAGGAATCGCGTTTTTGCGCTCTGAAAGTGTCGAAAACGGCGTTTCTGATGCACTTCTTTAAAATGAATGCTGTGTGTTGTTCAAAGCTGGGAACAGAGTTTTTGGGCTTGGAGAGGGTGAAAATTGTGTTTCTGACAGTCTACTGAAATCTGAATGCTGAGTATTGTTCAAAGCTGAGAACAGAGTTTTTGGGCTCTGAGTGACTCCAAAAACCTTTCCAGGCATTCTCCTTTAAATTGAATGCTGAGCGATGTTGAAAACGTGGGAATCATGTTTTTGCGCTCTGAAAGTGTTGAAAACCGTGTTTCTGGCAATATAGATGAAACTGCACGTTGAATGATGTTAAAACCCAGGAATCGCGTTTTTGCGCTCTGAAAGTGTCGAAAACAGGGTTTCTCGCAATATCATTGAAACTGCACGCTGAATGATGTTAAAACCCGGGAATTGCGTTTTTGCGTTGTGAAAGTGTCGAAAACGGCGTTTCTGATGCACTTCTTTAAAATGAATGCTGTGTGTTGTTCAAAGCTGGGAACAGAGTTTTTGGTCTCTGAGTGACTCCAAAAACCTTTTCAGGCATTCTCCTTTAAATTGAATGCTGAGCGATGTTGAAAATGTGGGAATCGTGTTTTTGCGCTCTGAAAGTGTTGAAAACCGTGTTTCTGGCAATATAGTTGAAAATGCACGTTGAATGATGTTAAAACCCAGGAATCGCGTTTTTGCGCTCTGAAAGTGTCGAAAACAGCGTTTCTGATGCACTTCTGGAAAATGAGTGCTGTGTGTTGTTCAAAGCTGGGAACAGAGTTTTTGGGCTTGGAGAGTGTGAAAATTGTGTTTCTGACAGTCTACTGAAATCTGAATGCTGAGTGTTGTTCAAAGCTGAGAACAGAGTTTTTGGGCTCTGAGTGACTCCAAAAACCTTTTCAGGCATTCTCCTTTAAATTGAATGCTGAGCGATGTTGAAAACGTGGGAATCATGTTTTTGCGCTCTGAAAGTGTTGAAAACCGTGTTTCTGGCAATATAGATGAAACTGCACGTTGAATGATGTTAAAACCCAGGAATCGCGTTTTTGCGCTCTGAAAGTGTCGAAAACAGGGTTTCTCGCAATATCATTGAAACTGCACGCTGAATGATGTTAAAACCCGGGAATTGCGTTTTTGCGTTGTGAAAGTGTCGAAAACGGCGTTTCTGATGCACTTCTTTAAAATGAATGCTGTGTGTTGTTCAAAGCTGGGAACAGAGTTTTTGGGCTTGGAGAGTGTGAAAATTGTGTTTCTGATAGTCTACTGAAATCTGAATGCTGAGTGTTGTTCAAAGCTTAGAACAGAGTTTTTGGTCTCTGAGTGACTCCAAAAACCTTTTCAGGCATTCTCCTTTAAATTGAATGCTGAGCGATGTTGAAAACGTGGGAATCGTGTTTTTGCGCTCTGAAAGTGTTGAAAACCGTGTTTCTGGCAATATAGTTGAAACTGCACGTTGAATGATGTTAAAACCCAGGAATCGCGTTTTTGCGCTCTGAAAGTGTCGAAAACAGGGTTTTTCGCAATATCATTGAAACTGCATGCTGAATGATGTTAAAACCCGGGAATCGCGTTTTTGCGTTGTGAAAGTCTCGAAAACGGCGTTTCTGATGCACTTCTTTAAAATGAATGCTGTGTGTAGTTCAAAGCTGGGAACAGAGTTTTTGGGCTTGGAGAGTGTGAAAATTGTGTTTCTGACAGTCTACTGAAATCTGAATGCTGAGTGTTGTTCAAAGCTGAGAACAGAGTTTTTGGGCTCTGAGTGACTCCAAAAACCTTTTCAGGCATTCTCCTTTAAATTGAATGCTGAGCGATGTTGAAAACGTGGGAATCGTGTTTTTGCGCTCTGAAAGTGTTGAAAACCGTGTTTCTGGCAATATAGTTGAAAATGCACGTTGAATGATGTTAAAACCCAGGAATCGCGTTTTTGCGCTCTGAAAGTGTCGAAAACAGGGTTTTTCGCAATATCATTGAAACTGCATGCTGAATGATGTTAAAACCCGGGAATCGCGTTTTTGCGTTGTGAAAGTCTCGAAAACGGCGTTTCTGATGCACTTCTTTAAAATGAATGCTGTGTGTAGTTCAAAGCTGGGAACAGAGTTTTTGGGCTTGGAGAGTGTGAAAATTGTGTTTCTGACAGTCTACTGAAATCTGAATGCTGAGTGTTGTTCAAAGCTGAGAACAGAGTTTTTGGGCTCTGAGTGACTCCAAAAACCTTTTCAGGCATTCTCCTTTAAATTGAATGCTGAGCGATGTTGAAAACGTGGGAATCGTGTTTTTGCGCTCTGACAGTGTTGAAAACCGTGTTTCTGGCAATATAGTTGAAACTGCACGCTGAATGATGTTAAAACCCAGGAATCGCGTTTTTGCGCTCTGAAAGTGTCGAAAACGGCGTTTCTGATGCACTTCTTTAAAATGAATGCTGTGTGTTGTTCAAAGCTGGGAACAGAGTTTTTGGGCTTGGAGAGGGTGAAAATTGTGTTTCTGACAGTCTACTGAAATCTGAATGCTGAGTATTGTTCAAAGCTGAGAACAGAGTTTTTGGGCTCTGAGTGTCAGGACTCAGGCACGGACTCAGACGCGGACCACGAGTGCTCCAATTACAGGCGTTTAATAGCAGAATCCACAAACAAGCAGGCAGTCCAAAAAACAGGCAGGGTCAAAATACCAGGTAAGCAGTCCAAGGGCAAAACAGGGATCAAAAACGGAAACAGGCAGGGTCAAACCTTGAAGACAGGCAGATCAGGCAATCAGGACAGAAGGGCAGGCAAAAACGAAGTCGAGGAACAGGCGAGGCAAAAACCAGCAAAATCCAAACAGGGTATACAGGCGGGAAACGAGACAGGCAGAAAACACTGAAACGATCTGGCAAACAACACAGAGACAAGCAGGGTAGATATAGGGCTGGGCTGATTAGGAGATGGGAAGCAGGTGTGCAGGCAGGCGGGTGGAGACAATCAGGTGGGCGGAGACAGGGCGGAGAGCGGGGCAGGGCTAGAACACAAGGAAAACAAAGGCACATGGACAGGGAAAAACAAAAAACACAACAGCTAGGGGGCGGGAGCCCTGACACTGAGTGACTCCAAAAACCTTTCCAGGCATTCTCCTTTAAATTGAATGCTGAGCGATGTTGAAAACGTGGGAATCGTGTTTTTGCGCTCTGAAAGTGTTGAAAACCGTGTTTCTGGCAATATAGTTGAAACTGCACGTTGAATGATGTTAAAACCCAGGAATCGCGTTTTTGCGCTCTGAAAGTGTCGAAAACAGCTTTTCTGATGCACTTCTGGAAAATGAGTGCTGTGTGTTGTTCAAAGCTGGGAACAGAGTTTTTGGGCTTGGAGAGTGTGAAAATTGTGTTTCTGACAGTCTACTGAAATCTGAATGCTGAGTGTTGTTCAAAGCTGAGAACAGAGTTTTTGGGCTCTGAGTGACTCCAAAAACCTTTTCAGGCATTCTCCTTTAAATTGAATGCTGAGCGATGTTGAAAACGTGGGAATCGTGTTTTTGCGCTCAGAAAGTGTTGAAAACCGTGTTTCTGGCAATATAGTTGAAACTGCACGTTGAATGATGTTAAAACCCAGGAATCGCGTTTTTGCGCTCTGAAAGTGTCGAAAACAGGGTTTCTCGCAATATCATTGAAACTGAACGCTGAATGATGTTAAAACCCGGGAATTGCGTTTTTGCGTTGTGAAAGTGTCGAAAACGGCGTTTCTGATGCACTTCTTTAAAATGAATGCTGTGTGTTGTTCAAAGCTGGGAACAGAGTTTTTGGGCTTGGAGAGTGTGAAAATTGTGTTTCTGATAGTCTACTGAAATCTGAATGCTGAGTGTTGTTCAAAGCTGAGAACAGAGTTTTTGGGCTCTGAGTGACACCAAAAACCTTTTCAGGCATTCTCTTTTAAATTGAATGCTGAGCGATGTTGAAAACGTGGGAATCGTGTTTTTGCGCTCTGAAAGTGTTGAAAACTGTTTTTCTGGCAATATAGTTGAAACTGCACGCTGAATGATGTTAAAACCCGGGAATTGCGTTTTTGCGTTGTGAAAGTGTCGAAAACGGCGTTTCTGATGCACTTCTTTAAAATGAATGCTGTGTGTTGTTCAAAGCTGGGAACAGAGTTTTTGGGCTTGGATAGGGTGAAAATTGTGTTTCTGACAGTCTACTGAAATCTGAATGCTGAGTATTGTTCAAAGCTGAGAACAGAGTTTTTGGGCTCTGAGTGACTCCAAAAACCTTTCCAGGCATTCTCCTTTAAATTGAATGCTGAGCGATGTTGAAAACGTGGGAATCGTGTTTTTGCGCTCTGAAAGTGTTGAAAACCGTGTTTCTGGCAATATAGTTGAAACTGCACGTTGAATGATGTTAAAACCCAGGAATCGCGTTTTTGCGCTCTGAAAGTGTCGAAAACAGGGTTTCTCGCAATATCATTGAAACTGCACGCTGAATGATGTTAAAACCCGGGAATCGCGTTTTTGCGTTGTGAAAGTGTCGAAAACAGTGTTTCTGATGCACTTCTTTAAAATGAATGCTGTGTGTAGTTCAAAGCTGGGAACAGAGTTTTTGGGCTTGGAGAGTGTGAAAATTGTGTTTCTGACAGTCTACTGAAATCTGAATGCTGAGTGTTGTTCAAAGCTGAGAACAGAGTTTTTGGGCTCTGAGTGACTCCAAAAACCTTTTCAGGCATTCTCCTTTAAATTGAATGCTGAGCGATGTTGAAAACGTGGGAATCGTGTTTTTGCGCTCTGACAGTGTTGAAAACCGTGTTTCTGGCAATATAGTTGAAACTGCACGCTGAATGATGTTAAAACCCAGGAATCGCGTTTTTGCGCTCTGAAAGTGTCGAAAACGGCGTTTCTGATGCACTTCTTTAAAATGAATGCTGTGTGTTGTTCAAAGCTGGGAACAGAGTTTTTGGGCTTGGAGAGGGTGAAAATTGTGTTTCTGACAGTCTACTGAAATCTGAATGCTGAGTATTGTTCAAAGCTGAGAACAGAGTTTTTGGGCTCTGAGTGACTCCAAAAACCTTTCCAGGCATTCTCCTTTAAATTGAATGCTGAGCGATGTTGAAAACGTGGGAATCGTGTTTTTGTGCTCTGAAAGTGTTGAAAACCGTGTTTCTGGCAATATAGTTGAAATTGCACGTTGAATGATGTTAAAAGCCAGGAATCGCGTTTTTGCTCTCTGAAAGTGTCGAAAACAGGGTTTCTCGCAATATCATTGAAACTGCACGCTGAATGATGTTAAAACTCGGGAATCGCGTTTTTGCATAGTGAAAGTGTCGAAAACGGCGTTTCTGATGCACTTCTTTAAAATGAATGCTGTGTGTTGTTCAAAGCTGGGAACAGAGTTTTTGGGCTTGGAGAGGGTGAAAATTGTGTTTCTGACAGTCTACTGAAATCTGAATGCTGAGTATTGTTCAAAGCTGAGAACAGAGTTTTTGGGCTCTGAGTGACTCCAAAAACCTTTCCAGGCATTCTCCTTTAAATTGAATGCTGAGCGATGTTGAAAACGTGGGAATCGTGTTTTTGCGCTCTGAAAGTGTTGAAAACCGTGTTTCTGGCAATATAGTTGAAACTGCACGTTGAATGATGTTAAAACCCAGGAATCGCGTTTTTGCGCTCTGAAAGTGTCGAAAACAGGGTTTCTCGCAATATCATTGAAACTGCACGCTGAATGATGTTAAAACCCGGGAATCGCGTTTTTGCGTTGTGAAAGTGTCGAAAACGGTGTTTCTGATGCACTTCTGGAAAATGAATGCTGTGTGTTGTTCAAAGCTGGGAACAGAGTTTTTGGGCTTGGAGAGTGTGAAAATTGTGTTTCTGACAGTCTACTGAAATCTGAATGCTGAGTGTTGTTCAAAGCTTAGAACAGAGTTTTTGGTCTCTGAGTGACTCCAAAAACCTTTTCAGGCATTCTCCTTTAAATTGAATGCTGAGCGATGTTGAAAACGTGGGAATCGTGTTTTTGCGCTCTGAAAGTGTTGAAAACCGTGTTTCTGGCAATATAGTTGAAAATGCACGTTGAATGATGTTAAAACCCAGGAATCGCGTTTTTGCGCTCTGAAAGTGTCGAAAACAGCGTTTCTGATGCACTTCTGGAAAATGAGTGCTGTGTGTTGTTCAAAGCTGGGAACAGAGTTTTTGGGCTTGGAGAGTGTGAAAATTGTGTTTCTGACAGTCTACTGAAATCTGAATGCTGAGTATTGTTCAAAGCTGAGAACAGAGTTTTTGGGCTCTGAGAGACTCCAAAAACCTTTTCAGGCATTCTCCTTTAAATTGAATGCTGAGCGATGTTGAAAACGTGGGAATCGTGTTTTTGCGCTCTGAAAGTGTTGAAAACCGTGTTTCTGGCAATATAGTTGAAACTGCACGTTGAATGATGTTAAAACCCGGGAATCGCGTTTTTGCGCTCTGAAAGTGTCGAAAACAGCGTTTCTGTAGCTATCATTGAAACTGCACGCTGAATGTTGTTAAAACCCGGGAAGCGCGTTTTTGCGTTGTGAAAGTCTCGAAAACGGCGTTTCTGATGCACTCCTTTAAAATGAATGCTGTGTGTAGTTCAAAGCTGGGAACAGAGTTTTTGGGCTTGGAGAGTGTGAAAATTGTGTTTCTGGCAGTCTACTGAAATCTGAATGCTGAGTGTTGTTCAAAGCTGAGAACAGAGTTTTTGGGCTCTGAGTGACTCCAAAAACCTTTTCAGGCATTCTCCTTTAAATTGAATGCTGAGCGATGTTGAAAACGTGGGAATCGTGTTTTTGCGCTCTGACAGTGTTGAAAACCGTGTTTCTGGCAATATAGTTGAAACTGCACGTTGAATGATGTTAAAACCCAGGAATCGCGTTTTTGCGCTCTGAAAGTGTCGAAAACAGGGTTTCTCGCAATATCATTGAAACTGCACGCTGAATGATGTTAAAACCCGGGAATCGCGTTTTTGCGTTGTGAAAGTGTCGAAAACGGTGTTTCTGATGCACTTCTGGAAAATGAATGCTGTGTGTTGTTCAAAGCTGGGAACAGAGTTTTTGGGCTTGGAGAGTGTGAAAATTGTGTTTCTGGCAGTCTACTGAAATCTGAATGCTGAGTGTTGTTCAAAGCTGAGAACAGAGTTTTTGGGCTCGAAGTGATTCCAAAAACCTTTTCAGGCATTCTCCTTTAAATTGAACGCTGAGCGATGTTGAAAACGTGGGAATCGTGTTTTTGCGCTCTGAAAGTGTTGAAAACCGTGTTTCTGGCAATATAGTTGAAACTGCACGTTGAATGATGTTAAAACCCAGGAATCGCGTTTTTGCGCTCTGAAAGTGTCGAAAACAGCTTTTCTGATGCACTTCTGGAAAATGAGTGCTGTGTGTTGTTCAAAGCTGGGAACAGAGTTTTTGGGCTTGGAGAGTGTGAAAATTGTGTTTCTGACAGTCTACTGAAATCTGAATGCTGAGTGTTGTTCAAAGCTGAGAACAGAGTTTTTGGGCTCTGAGTGACTCCAAAAACCTTTTCAGGCATTCTCCTTTAAATTGAATGCTGAGCGATGTTGAAAACGTGGGAATCGTGTTTTTGCGCTCTGAAAGTGTTGAAAACCGTGTTTCTGGCAATATAGTTGAAAATGCACGTTGAATGATGTTAAAACCCAGGAATCGCGTTTTTGCGCTCTGAAAGTGTTGAAAACAGGGTTTTTCGCAATATCATTGAAACTGCATGCTGAATGATGTTAAAACCCGGGAATCGCGTTTTTGCGTTGTGAAAGTCTCGAAAACGGCGTTTCTGATGCACTTCTTTAAAATGAATGCTGTGTGTAGTTCAAAGCTGGGAACAGAGTTTTTGGGCTTGGAGAGTGTGAAAATTGTGTTTCTGACAGTCTACTGAAATCTGAATGCTGAGTGTTGTTCAAAGCTGAGAACAGAGTTTTTGGGCTCTGAGTGACTCCAAAAACCTTTTCAGGCATTCTCCTTTAAATTGAATGCTGAGCGATGTTGAAAACGTGGGAATCGTGTTTTTGCGCTCTGACAGTGTTGAAAACCGTGTTTCTGGCAATATAGTTGAAACTGCACGCTGAATGATGTTAAAACCCAGGAATCGCGTTTTTGCGCTCTGAAAGTGTCGAAAACGGCGTTTCTGATGCACTTCTTTAAAATGAATGCTGTGTGTTGTTCAAAGCTGGGAACAGAGTTTTTGGGCTTGGAGAGGGTGAAAATTGTGTTTCTGACAGTCTACTGAAATCTGAATGCTGAGTATTGTTCAAAGCTGAGAACAGAGTTTTTGGGCTCTGAGTGACTCCAAAAACCTTTCCAGGCATTCTCCTTTAAATTGAATGCTGAGCGATGTTGAAAACGTGGGAATCATGTTTTTGCGCTCTGAAAGTGTTGAAAACCGTGTTTCTGGCAATATAGATGAAACTGCACGTTGAATGATGTTAAAACCCAGGAATCGCGTTTTTGCGCTCTGAAAGTGTCGAAAACAGGGTTTCTCGCAATATCATTGAAACTGCACGCTGAATGATGTTAAAACCCGGGAATTGCGTTTTTGCGTTGTGAAAGTGTCGAAAACGGCGTTTCTGATGCACTTCTTTAAAATGAATGCTGTGTGTTGTTCAAAGCTGGGAACAGAGTTTTTGGGCTTGGAGAGTGTGAAAATTGTGTTTCTGATAGTCTACTGAAATCTGAATGCTGAGTGTTGTTCAAAGCTTAGAACAGAGTTTTTGGTCTCTGAGTGACTCCAACAACCTTTTCAGGCATTCTCTTTTAAATTGAATGCTGAGCGATGTTGAAAACGTGGGAATCGTGTTTTTGCGCTCTGAAAGTGTTGAAAACTGTTTTTCTGGCAATATAGTTGAAACTGCACGCTGAATGATGTTAAAACCCGGGAATTGCGTTTTTGCGTTGTGAAAGTGTCGAAAACGGCGTTTCTGATGCACTTCTTTAAAATGAATGCTGTGTGTTGTTCAAAGCTGGGAACAGAGTTTTTGGGCTTGGATAGGGCGAAAATTGTGTTTCTGACAGTCTACTGAAATCTGAATGCTGAGTATTGTTCAAAGCTGAGAACAGAGTTTTTGGGCTCTGAGTGACTCCAAAAACCTTTCCAGGCATTCTCCTTTAAATTGAATGCTGAGCGATGTTGAAAACGTGGGAATCGTGTTTTTGCGCTCTGAAAGTGTTGAAAACCGTGTTTCTGGCAATATAGTTGAAACTGCACGTTGAATGATGTTAAAACCCAGGAATCGCGTTTTTGCGCTCTGAAAGTGTCGAAAACAGGGTTTCTCGCAATATCATTGAAACTGCACGCTGAATGATGTTAAAACCCGGGAATCGCGTTTTTGCGTTGTGAAAGTGTCGAAAACAGTGTTTCTGATGCACTTCTGGAAAATGAATGCTGTGTGTTGTTCAAAGCTGGGAACAGAGTTTTTGGTCTCTGAGTGACTCCAAAAACCTTTTCAGGCATTCTCCTTTAAATTGAATGCTGAGCGATGTTGAAAATGTGGGAATCGTGTTTTTGCGCTCTGAAAGTGTTGAAAACCGTGTTTCTGGCAATATAGTTGAAAATGCACGTTGAATGATGTTAAAACCCAGGAATCGCGTTTTTGCGCTCTGAAAGTGTCGAAAACAGGGTTTCTCGCAATATCATTGAAACTGCACGCTGAATGATGTTAAAACCCGGGAATTGCGTTTTTGCGTTGTGAAAGTGTCGAAAACGGCGTTTCTGATGCACTTCTTTAAAATGAATGCTGTGTGTTGTTCAAAGCTGGGAACAGAGTTTTTGGGCTTGGAGAGTGTGAAAATTGTGTTTCTGATAGTCTACTGAAATCTGAATGCTGAGTGTTGTTCAAAGCTTAGAACAGAGTTTTTGGTCTCTGAGTGACTCCAAAAACCTTTTCAGGCATTCTCCTTTAAATTGAATGCTGAGCGATGTTGAAAACGTGGGAATCGTGTTTTTGCGCTCTGAAAGTGTTGAAAACCGTGTTTCTGGCAATATAGTTGAAAATGCACGTTGAATGATGTTAAAACCCAGGAATCGCGTTTTTGCGCTCTGAAAGTGTCGAAAACAGGGTTTTTTCGCAATATCATTGAAACTGCATGCTGAATGATGTTAAAACCCGGGAATCGCGTTTTTGCGTTGTGAAAGTCTCGAAAACGGCGTTTCTGATGCACTTCTTTAAAATGAATGCTGTGTGTAGTTCAAAGCTGGGAACAGAGTTTTTGGGCTTGGAGAGTGTGAAAATTGTGTTTCTGACAGTCTACTGAAATCTGAATGCTGAGTGTTGTTCAAAGCTGAGAACAGAGTTTTTGGGCTCTGAGTGACTCCAAAAACCTTTTCAGGCATTCTCCTTTAAATTGAATGCTGAGCGATGTTGAAAACGTGGGAATCGTGTTTTTGCGCTCTGAAAGTGTTGAAAACCGTGTTTCTGGCAATATAGTTGAAAATGCACGTTGAATGATGTTAAAACCCAGGAATCGCGTTTTTGCGCTCTGAAAGTGTCGAAAACAGGGTTTTTCGCAATATCATTGAAACTGCATGCTGAATGATGTTAAAACCCGGGAATCGCGTTTTTGCGTTGTGAAAGTCTCGAAAACGGCGTTTCTGATGCACTTCTTTAAAATGAATGCTGTGTGTAGTTCAAAGCTGGGAACAGAGTTTTTGGGCTTGGAGAGTGTGAAAATTGTGTTTCTGACAGTCTACTGAAATCTGAATGCTGAGTGTTGTTCAAAGCTGAGAACAGAGTTTTTGGGCTCTGAGTGACTCCAAAAACCTTTTCAGGCATTCTCCTTTAAATTGAATGCTGAGCGATGTTGAAAACGTGGGAATCGTGTTTTTGCGCTCTGACAGTGTTGAAAACCGTGTTTCTGGCAATATAGTTGAAACTGCACGCTGAATGATGTTAAAACCCAGGAATCGCGTTTTTGCGCTCTGAAAGTGTCGAAAACGGCGTTTCTGATGCACTTCTTTAAAATGAATGCTGTGTGTTGTTCAAAGCTGGGAACAGAGTTTTTGGGCTTGGAGAGGGTGAAAATTGTGTTTCTGACAGTCTACTGAAATCTGAATGCTGAGTATTGTTCAAAGCTGAGAACAGAGTTTTTGGGCTCTGAGTGTTAGGACTCAGGCACGGACTCAGACGCGGACCACGAGTGCTCCAATTACAGGCGTTTAATAGCAGAATCCACAAACAAGCAGGCAGTCCAAAAAACAGGCAGGGTCAAAATACCAGGTAAGCAGTCCAAGGGCAAAACAGGGATCAAAAACGGAAACAGGCAGGGTCAAACCTTGAAGACAGGCAGATCAGGCAATCAGGACAGAAGGGCAGGCAAAAACGAAGTCGAGGAACAGGCGAGGCAAAAACCAGCAAAATCCAAACAGGGTAAACAGGCGGGAAACGAGACAGGCAGAAAACACTGAAACGATCTGGCAAACAACACAGAGACAAGCAGGGTAGATATAGGGCTGGGCTGATTAGGAGATGGGAAGCAGGTGTGCAGGCAGGCGGGTGGAGACAATCAGGTGGGCGGAGACAGGGCGGAGAGCGGGGCAGGGCTAGAACACAAGGAAAACAAAGGCACATGGACAGGGAAAAACAAAAAACACAACAGCTAGGGGGCGGGAGCCCTGACACTGAGTGACTCCAAAAACCTTTCCAGGCATTCTCCTTTAAATTGAATGCTGAGCGATGTTGAAAACGTGGGAATCGTGTTTTTGCGCTCTGAAAGTGTTGAAAACCGTGTTTCTGGCAATATAGTTGAAACTGCACGTTGAATGATGTTAAAACCCGGGAATCGCGTTTTTGCGCTCTGAAAGTGTCGAAAACAGCGTTTCTGGCAATATCGTTGAAACTGCACGCTGAATGATGTTAAAACCCAGGAATCGCGTTTTTGCGCTCTGAAAGTGTCGAAAACAGTGTTTCTGATGCACTTCTGGAAAATGAGTGCTGTGTGTTGTTCAAAGCTGGGAACAGAGTTTTTGGGCTTGGAGAGTGTGAAAATTGTGTTTCTGACAGGCTACTGAAATCTGAATGCTGAGTGTTGTTCAAAGCTGAGAACAGAGTTTTTGGGCTCTGAGTGACTCCAAAAACCTTTTCAGGCATTCTCCTTTAAATTGAATCCTGAGCGATGTTGAAAACGTGGGAATCGTGTTTTTGCGCTCTGAAAGTGTTGAAAACCGTGTTTCTGGCAATATAGTTGAAACTGCACGTTGAATGATGTTAAAACTCGGGAATCGCGTTTTTGCATAGTGAAAGTGTCGAAAACAGCGTTTCTGATGCACTTCTCGAAAATGAATGCTGTGTGTAGTTCAAAGCTGGGAACAGAGTTTTTGGGCTTGGAGAGTGTGAAAATTGTGTTTCTGGCAGTCTACTGAAATCTGAATGCTGAGTGTTGTTCAAAGCTGAGAACAGTTTTTGGGCTCTGAGTGACTCCAAAAACCTTTTCAGGCATTCTCCTTTAAATTGAATGCTGAGCGATGTTGAAAACGTGGGAATCGTGTTTTTGCGCTCTGAAAGTGTTGAAAACCGTGTTTCTGGCAATATAGTTGAAACTGCACGCTGAATGATGTTAAAACCCAGGAATCGCGTTTTTGCGCTCTGAAAGTGTCGAAAACAGCTTTTCTGATGCACTTCTGGAAAATGAGTGCTGTGTGTTGTTCAAAGCTGGGAACAGAGTTTTTGGGCTTGGAGAGGGTGAAAATTGTGTTTCTGACAGTCTACTGAAATCTGAATGCTGAGTGTTGTTCAAAGCTGAGAACAGAGTTTTTGGGCTCTGAGAGACTCCAAAAACCTTTTCAGGCATTCTCCTTTAAATTGAATCCTGAGCGATGTTGAAAACGTGGGAATCGTGTTTTTGCGCTCTGAAAGTGTTGAAAACCGTGTTTCTGGCAATATAGTTGAAACTGCACGTTGAATGATGTTAAAACCCGGGAATCGCGTTTTTGCGCTCTGAAAGTGTCGAAAACAGCGTTTCTGTCAATATCGTTGAAACTGCACGCTGAATGATGTTAAAACTCGGGAATCGCGTTTTTGCATAGTGAAAGTGTCGAAAACAGCGTTTCTGATGCACTTCTCGAAAATGAATGCTGTGTGTAGTTCAAAGCTGGGAACAGAGTTTTTGGGCTTGGAGAGTGTGAAAATTGTGTTTCTGGCAGTCTACTGAAATCTGAATGCTGAGTGTTGTTCAAAGCTGAGAACAGTTTTTGGGCTCTGAGTGACTCCAAAAACCTTTTCAGGCATTCTCCTTTAAATTGAATGCTGAGCGATGTTGAAAACGTGGGAATCGTGTTTTTGCGCTCTGAAAGTGTTGAAAACCGTGTTTCTGGCAATATAGTTGAAACTGCACGCTGAATGATGTTAAAACCCAGGAATCGCGTTTTTGCGCTCTGAAAGTGTCGAAAACAGCTTTTCTGATGCACTTCTGGAAAATGAGTGCTGTGTGTTGTTCAAAGCTGGGAACAGAGTTTTTGGGCTTGGAGAGGGTGAAAATTGTGTTTCTGACAGTCTACTGAAATCTGAATGCTGAGTGTTGTTCAAAGCTGAGAACAGAGTTTTTGGGCTCTGAGAGACTCCAAAAACCTTTTCAGGCATTCTCCTTTAAATTGAATCCTGAGCGATGTTGAAAACGTGGGAATCGTGTTTTTGCGCTCTGAAAGTGTTGAAAACCGTGTTTCTGGCAATATAGTTGAAACTGCACGTTGAATGATGTTAAAACCCGGGAATCGCGTTTTTGCGCTCTGAAAGTGTCGAAAACAGCGTTTCTGTCAATATCGTTGAAACTGCACGCTGAATGATAAAACCCGGGAATCGCGTTTTTGCGTTGTGAAAGTCTCGAAAACGGCGTTTCTGATGCACTTCTTTAAAATGAATGCTGTGTGTAGTTCAAAGCTGGGAACAGAGTTTTTGGGCTTGGAGAGTGTGAAAATTGTGTTTCTGGCAGTCTACTGAAATCTGAATGCTGAGTGTTGTTCAAAGCTGAGAACAGAGTTTTTGGGCTCTGAGTGACTCCAAAAACCTTTTCAGGCATTCTCCTTTAAATTGAATGCTGAGCGATGTTGAAAACGTGGGAATCGTGTTTTTGCGCTCTGACAGTGTTGAAAACCGTGTTTCTGGCAATATAGTTGAAACTGCACGCTGAATGATGTTAAAACCCAGGAATCGCGTTTTTGCGCTCTGAAAGTGTCGAAAACGGCGTTTCTGATGCACTTCTTTAAAATGAATGCTGTGTGTTGTTCAAAGCTGGGAACAGAGTTTTTGGGCTTGGAGAGGGTGAAAATTGTGTTTCTGACAGTCTACTGAAATCTGAATGCTGAGTATTGTTCAAAGCTGAGAACAGAGTTTTTGGGCTCTGAGTGACTCCAAAAACCTTTCCAGGCATTCTCCTTTAAATTGAATGCTGAGCGATGTTGAAAACGTGGGAATCGTGTTTTTGCGATCTGAAAGTGTTGAAAACCGTGTTTCTGGCAATATAGTTGAAACTGCACGTTGAATGATGTTAAAACCCAGGAATCGCGTTTTTGCGCTCTGAAAGTGTCGAAAACAGGGTTTCTCGCAATATCATTGAAACTGCACGCTGAATGATGTTAAAACCCGGGAATCGCGTTTTTGCGTTGTGAAAGTGTCGAAAACGGTGTTTCTGATGCACTTCTGGAAAATGAATGCTGTGTGTTGTTCAAAGCTGGGAACAGAGTTTTTGGGCTTGGAGAGGGTGAAAATTGTGTTTCTGACAGTCTACTGAAATCTGAATGCTGAGTATTGTTCAAAGCTGAGAACAGAGTTTTTGGGCTCTGAGTGACTCCAAAAACCTTTCCAGGCATTCTCCTTTAAATTGAATGCTGAGCGATGTTGAAAACGTGGGAATCGTGTTTTTGCGCTCTGAAAGTGTTGAAAACCGTGTTTCTGGCAATATAGATGAAACTGCACGTTGAATGATGTTAAAACCCAGGAATCGCGTTTTTGCGCTCTGAAAGTGTCGAAAACAGGGTTTCTCGCAATATCATTGAAACTGCACGCTGAATGATGTTAAAACCCGGGAATTGCGTTTTTGCGTTGTGAAAGTGTCGAAAACGGCGTTTCTGATGCACTTCTTTAAAATGAATGCTGTGTGTTGTTCAAAGCTGGGAACAGAGTTTTTGGGCTTGGAGAGTGTGAAAATTGTGTTTCTGACAGTCTACTGAAATCTGAATGCTGAGTGTTGTTCAAAGCTTAGAACAGAGTTTTTGGTCTCTGAGTGACTCCAAAAACCTTTTCAGGCATTCTCCTTTAAATTGAATGCTGAGCGATGTTGAAAACGTGGGAATCGTGTTTTTGCGCTCTGAAAGTGTTGAAAACCGTGTTTCTGGCAATATAGTTGAAAATGCACGTTGAATGATGTTAAAACCCAGGAATCGCGTTTTTGCGCTCTGAAAGTGTCGAAAACAGCTTTTCTGATGCACTTCTGGAAAATGAGTGCTGTGTGTTGTTCAAAGCTGGGAACAGAGTTTTTGGGCTTGGAGAGTGAAAATTGTGTTTCTGACAGTCTACTGAAATCTGAATGCTGAGTGTTGTTCAAAGCTGAGAACAGAGTTTTTGGGCTCTGAGTGACTCCAAAAACCTTTCCAGGCATTCTCCTTTAAATTGAATGCTGAGCGATGTTGAAAACGTGGGAATCGTGTTTTTGCGCTCTGAACGTGTTGAAAACCGTGTTTCTGGCAATATAGTTGAAACTGCACGCTGAATGATGTTAAAACCCAGGAATCGCGTTTTTGCGCTCTGAAAGTGTCGAAAACAGGGTTTCTCGCAATATCATTGAAACTGCACGCTGAATGATGTTAAAACCCGGGAATTGCGTTTTTGCGTTGTGAAAGTGTCGAAAACGGCGTTTCTGATGCACTTCTTTAAAATGAATGCTGTGTGTTGTTCAAAGCTGGGAACAGAGTTTTTGGGCTTGGAGAGTGTGAAAATTGTGTTTCTGATAGTCTACTGAAATCTGAATGCTGAGTGTTGTTCAAAGCTGAGAACAGAGTTTTTGGGCTCTGAGTGACTCCAAAAACCTTTTCAGGCATTCTCTTTTAAATTGAATGCTGAGCCATGTTGAAAATGTGGGAATCGTGTTTTTGCGCTCTGAAAGTGTTGAAAACTGTTTTTCTGGCAATATAGTTGAAACTGCACGCTGAATGATGTTAAAACCCGGGAATTGCGTTTTTGCGTTGTGAAAGTGTCGAAAACGGCGTTTCTGATGCACTTCTTTAAAATGAATGCTGTGTGTTGTTCAAAGCTGGGAACAGAGTTTTTGGGCTTGGATAGGGTGAAAATTGTGTTTCTGACAGTCTACTGAAATCTGAATGCTGAGTATTGTTCAAAGCTGAGAACAGAGTTTTTGGGCTCTGAGTGACTCCAAAAACCTTTCCAGGCATTCTCCTTTAAATTGAATGCTGAGCGATGTTGAAAACGTGGGAATCGTGTTTTTGCGCTCTGAAAGTGTTGAAAACCGTGTTTCTGGCAATATAGTTGAAACTGCACGTTGAATGATGTTAAAACCCAGGAATCGCGTTTTTGCGCTCTGAAAGTGTCGAAAACAGGGTTTCTCGCAATATCATTGAAACTGCACGCTGAATGATGTTAAAACCCGGGAATCGCGTTTTTGCGTTGTGAAAGTGTCGAAAACAGTGTTTCTGATGCACTTCTTTAAAATGAATGCTGTGTGTAGTTCAAAGCTGGGAACAGAGTTTTTGGGCTTGGAGAGTGTGAAAATTGTGTTTCTGACAGTCTACTGAAATCTGAATGCTGAGTGTTGTTCAAAGCTGAGAACAGAGTTTTTGGGCTCTGAGTGACTCCAAAAACCTTTTCAGGCATTCTCCTTTAAATTGAATGCTGAGCGATGTTGAAAACGTGGGAATCGTGTTTTTGCGCTCTGACAGTGTTGAAAACCGTGTTTCTGGCAATATAGTTGAAACTGCACGCTGAATGATGTTAAAACCCAGGAATCGCGTTTTTGCGCTCTGAAAGTGTCGAAAACGGCGTTTCTGATGCACTTCTTTAAAATGAATGCTGTGTGTTGTTCAAAGCTGGGAACAGAGTTTTTGGGCTTGGAGAGTGTGAAAATTGTGTTTCTGACAGTCTACTGAAATCTGAATGCTGAGTATTGTTCAAAGCTGAGAACAGAGTTTTTGGGCTCTGAGTGACTCCAAAAACCTTTCCAGGCATTCTCCTTTAAATTGAATGCTGAGCGATGTTGAAAACGTGGGAATCGTGTTTTTGTGCTCTGAAAGTGTTGAAAACCGTGTTTCTGGCAATATAGTTGAAATTGCACGTTGAATGATGTTAAAAGCCAGGAATCGCGTTTTTGCTCTCTGAAAGTGTCGAAAACAGGGTTTCTCGCAATATCATTGAAACTGCACGCTGAATGATGTTAAAACTCGGGAATCGCGTTTTTGCATAGTGAAAGTGTCGAAAACAGCGTTTCTGATGCACTTCTTTAAAATGAATGCTGTGTGTTGTTCAAAGCTGGGAACAGAGTTTTTGGGCTTGGAGAGGGTGAAAATTGTGTTTCTGACAGTCTACTGAAATCTGAATGCTGAGTATTGTTCAAAGCTGAGAACAGAGTTTTTGGGCTCTGAGTGACTCCAAAAACCTTTCCAGGCATTCTCCTTTAAATTGAATGCTGAGCGATGTTGAAAACGTGGGAATCGTGTTTTTGCGCTCTGAAAGTGTTGAAAACCGTGTTTCTGGCAATATAGTTGAAACTGCACGTTGAATGATGTTAAAACCCAGGAATCGCGTTTTTGCGCTCTGAAAGTGTCGAAAACAGGGTTTCTCGCAATATCATTGAAACTGCACGCTGAATGATGTTAAAACCCGGGAATCGCGTTTTTGCGTTGTGAAAGTCTCGAAAACGGCGTTTCTGATGCACTCCTTTAAAATGAATGCTGTGTGTAGTTCAAAGCTGGGAACAGAGTTTTTGGGCTTGGAGAGTGTGAAAATTGTGTTTCTGGCAGTCTACTGAAATCTGAATGCTGAGTGTTGTTCAAAGCTGAGAACAGAGTTTTTGGGCTCTGAGTGACTCCAAAAACCTTTTCAGGCATTCTCCTTTAAATTGAATGCTGAGCGATGTTGAAAACGTGGGAATCGTGTTTTTGCGCTCTGACAGTGTTGAAAACCGTGTTTCTGGCAATATAGTTGAAACTGCACGTTGAATGATGTTAAAACCCAGGAATCGCGTTTTTGCGCTCTGAAAGTGTCGAAAACAGCTTTTCTGATGCACTTCTGGAAAATGAGTGCTGTGTGTTGTTCAAAGCTGGGAACAGAGTTTTTGGGCTTGGAGAGTGTGAAAATTGTGTTTCTGACAGTCTACTGAAATCTGAATGCTGAGTGTTGTTCAAAGCTGAGAACAGAGTTTTTGGGCTCTGAGTGACTCCAAAAACCTTTCCAGGCATTCTCCTTTAAATTGAATGCTGAGCGATGTTGAAAACGTGGGAATCGTGTTTTTGTGCTCTGAAAGTGTTGAAAACCGTGTTTCTGGCAATATAGTTGAAACTGCACGTTGAATGATGTTAAAACCCAGGAATCGCGTTTTTGCGCTCTGAAAGTGTCGAAAACAGGGTTTCTCGCAATATCATTGAAACTGCACGCTGAATGATGTTAAAACCCGGGAATCGCGTTTTTGCGTTGTGAAAGTGTCGAAAACGGTGTTTCTGATGCACTTCTGGAAAATGAATGCTGTGTGTTGTTCAAAGCTGGGAACATAGTTTTTGGGCTTGGAGAGTGTGAAAATTGTGTTTCTGACAGTCTACTGAAATCTGAATGCTGAGTGTTGTTCAAAGCTGAGAACAGAGTTTTTGGGCTCTGAGTGATTCCAACAACCTTTTCAGGCATTCTCTTTTAAATTGAATGCTGAGCGATGTTGAAAACGTGGGAATCGTGTTTTTGCGCTCTGAAAGTGTTGAAAACCGTGTTTCTGGCAATATAGTTGAAACTGCACGTTGAATGATGTTAAAACCCAGGAATCGCGTTTTTGCGCTCTGAAAGTGTCGAAAACAGCTTTTCTGATGCACTTCTGGAAAATGAGTGCTGTGTGTTGTTCAAAGCTGGGAACAGAGTTTTTGGGCTTGGAGAGTGTGAAAATTGTGTTTCTGACAGTCTACTGAAATCTGAATGCTGAGTGTTGTTCAAAGCTGAGAACAGAGTTTTTGGGCTCTGAGTGACTCCAAAAACCTTTTCAGGCATTCTCCTTTAAATTGAATGCTGAGCGATGTTGAAAACGTGGGAATCGTGTTTTTGCGCTCTGAAAGTGTTGAAAACCGTGTTTCTGGCAATATAGTTGAAAATGCACGTTGAATGATGTTAAAACCCAGGAATCGCGTTTTTGCGCTCTGAAAGTGTTGAAAACAGGGTTTTTCGCAATATCATTGAAACTGCATGCTGAATGATGTTAAAACCCGGGAATCGCGTTTTTGCGTTGTGAAAGTCTCGAAAACGGCGTTTCTGATGCACTTCTTTAAAATGAATGCTGTGTGTAGTTCAAAGCTGGGAACAGAGTTTTTGGGCTTGGAGAGTGTGAAAATTGTGTTTCTGACAGTCTACTGAAATCTGAATGCTGAGTGTTGTTCAAAGCTGAGAACAGAGTTTTTGGGCTCTGAGTGACTCCAAAAACCTTTTCAGGCATTCTCCTTTAAATTGAATGCTGAGCGATGTTGAAAACGTGGGAATCGTGTTTTTGCGCTCTGAAAGTGTTGAAAACCGTGTTTCTGGCAATATAGTTGAAAATGCACGTTGAATGATGTTAAAACCCAGGAATCGCGTTTTTGCGCTCTGAAAGTGTCGAAAACAGGGTTTTTCGCAATATCATTGAAACTGCATGCTGAATGATGTTAAAACCCGGGAATCGCGTTTTTGCGTTGTGAAAGTCTCGAAAACGGCGTTTCTGATGCACTTCTTTAAAATGAATGCTGTGTGTAGTTCAAAGCTGGGAACAGAGTTTTTGGGCTTGGAGAGTGTGAAAATTGTGTTTCTGACAGTCTACTGAAATCTGAATGCTGAGTGTTGTTCAAAGCTGAGAACAGAGTTTTTGGGCTCTGAGTGACTCCAAAAACCTTTTCAGGCATTCTCCTTTAAATTGAATGCTGAGCGATGTTGAAAACGTGGGAATCGTGTTTTTGCGCTCTGACAGTGTTGAAAACCGTGTTTCTGGCAATATAGTTGAAACTGCACGCTGAATGATGTTAAAACCCAGGAATCGCGTTTTTGCGCTCTGAAAGTGTCGAAAACGGCGTTTCTGATGCACTTCTTTAAAATGAATGCTGTGTGTTGTTCAAAGCTGGGAACAGAGTTTTTGGGCTTGGAGAGGGTGAAAATTGTGTTTCTGACAGTCTACTGAAATCTGAATGCTGAGTATTGTTCAAAGCTGAGAACAGAGTTTTTGGGCTCTGAGTGTCAGGACTCAGGCACGGACTCAGACGCGGACCACGAGTGCTCCAATTACAGGCGTTTAATAGCAGAATCCACAAACAAGCAGGCAGTCCAAAAAACAGGCAGGGTCAAAATACCAGGTAAGCAGTCCAAGGGCAAAACAGGGATCAAAAACGGAAACAGGCAGGGTCAAACCTTGAAGACAGGCAGATCAGGCAATCAGGACAGAAGGGCAGGCAAAAACGAAGTCGAGGAACAGGCGAGGCAAAAACCAGCAAAATCCAAACAGGGTAAACAGGCGGGAAACGAGACAGGCAGAAAACACTGAAACGATCTGGCAAACAACACAGAGACAAGCAGGGTAGATATAGGGCTGGGCTGATTAGGAGATGGGAAGCAGGTGTGCAGGCAGGCGGGTGGAGACAATCAGGTGGGCGGAGACAGGGCGGAGAGCGGGGCAGGGCTAGAACACAAGGAAAACAAAGGCACATGGACAGGGAAAAACAAAAAACACAACAGCTAGGGGGCGGGAGCCCTGACACTGAGTGACTCCAAAAACCTTTCCAGGCATTCTCCTTTAAATTGAATGCTGAGCGATGTTGAAAACGTGGGAATCGTGTTTCTGTGCTCTGAAAGTGTTGAAAACCGTGTTTCTGGCAATATAGATGAAACTGCACGTTGAATGATGTTAAAACCCAGGAATCGCGTTTTTGCGCTCTGAAAGTGTCGAAAACAGGGTTTCTCGCAATATCATTGAAACTGCACGCTGAATGATGTTAAAACCCGGGAATCGCGTTTTTGCGTTGTGAAAGTGTCGAAAACGGTGTTTCTGATGCACTTCTGGAAAATGAATGCTGTGTGTTGTTCAAAGCTGGGAACAGAGTTTTTGGGCTTGGAGAGGGTGAAAATTGTGTTTCTGACAGTCTACTGAAATCTGAATGCTGAGTATTGTTCAAAGCTGAGAACAGAGTTTTTGGGCTCTGAGTGACTCCAAAAACCTTTTCAGGCATTCTCCTTTAAATTGAATGCTGAGCGATGTTGAAAACGTGGGAATCGTGTTTTTGCGCTCTGAAAGTGTTGAAAACCGTGTTTCTGGCAATATAGTTGAAAATGCACGTTGAATGATGTTAAAACCCAGGAATCGCGTTTTTGCGCTCTGAAAGTGTCGAAAACAGGGTTTCTCGCAATATCATTGAAACTGCACGCTGAATGATGTTAAAACTCGGGAATCGCGTTTTTGCATAGTGAAAGTGTCGAAAACAGCGTTTCTGATGCACTTCTGGAAAATGAGTGCTGTGTGTTGTTCAAAGCTGGGAACAGAGTTTTTGGGCTTGGAGAGTGTGAAAATTGTGTTTCTGACAGTCTACTGAAATCTGAATGCTGAGTGTTGTTCAAAGCTGAGAACAGAGTTTTTGGGCTCTGAGTGTCAGGACTCAGGCACGGACTCAGACGCGGACCACGAGTGCTCCAATTACAGGCGTTTAATAGCAGAATCCACAAACAAGCAGGCAGTCCAAAAAACAGGCAGGGTCAAAATACCAGGTAAGCAGTCCAAGGGCAAAACAGGGATCAAAAACGGAAACAGGCAGGGTCAAACCTTGAAGACAGGCAGATCAGGCAATCAGGACAGAAGGGCAGGCAAAAACGAAGTCGAGGAACAGGCGAGGCAAAAACCAGCAAAATCCAAACAGGGTAAACAGGCGGGAAACGAGACAGGCAGAAAACACTGAAACGATCTGGCAAACAACACAGAGACAAGCAGGGTAGATATAGGGCTGGGCTGATTAGGAGATGGGAAGCAGGTGTGCAGGCAGGCGGGTGGAGACAATCAGGTGGGCGGAGAGCGGGGCAGGGCTAGAACACAAGGAAAACAAAGGCACATGGACAGGGAAAAACAAAAAACACAACAGCTAGGGGGCGGGAGCCCTGACAGTACCCCCCCCCCTACGGACGCCACCAGGCGTCACAGCAGGCGAGCCTGGGTTCCGGCGGTGGAAGTCCCGGATCAAGGCGGGGTCCAGGATGTCCCTGGCTGGGACCCAGCATCTCTCCTCGGGTCCGTAGCCCTCCCAGTCCACCAGGTACTGGAGACCACGCCCTCGACGCCGAACCCCCAGCAGACGGCGTACAGTGTAGGCTTGGGCTCCACCGATCAGGCGGGGAGGCGGAGGAGCCCGGGGAGCTGGGCAGAGTGGGCTGCGGACGACGGGCTTGATCCTGGAGACGTGGAAGGTCGGGTGGATGCGGCGAAGAGAGAGCGGGAGTTTCAGCCGGACCGCTGCGGGGCTGATCACCTTAGCGATGGGAAAGGGACCAATGAAGCGGGGAGCCAGCTTGCGGGAGTCCACCTTAAGGGGCAGGTCCCGGGTGGAGAGCCACACTCGCTGACCCTGGCGATAGCGAGGGGCCTTGGAGCGGTGGCGGTCGGCAAACCGTTTAGCCTGAGCCACAGAGCGCAGCAGCGTGTGCCGAGCGCATCTCCAGGTGCGGCGGCAGCGTCGGATAAATGCCGCCGCTGAGGGTACGCCAACTTCCTCCTCCTGGGCCGGGAACAGGGGAGGTTGGTAACCCACACAACACTGGAACGGGGAAAGCCCTGTAGATGCAGAGGGCAAGGAGTTAACGGCGTATTCCACCCAGGGAAGGTGCTGGCTCCACGCTGACGGTTCCTGGGACGTCAGGCATCGCAGCACCGTCTCCAACTGCTGGTTCGCCCGCTCGGTCTGGCCGTTGGACTGGGGATGGAAACCGGATGACAGGTTGACGGTGGCACCCAGTAGCCTGCAAAACGCCCTCCAAAAATGAGAGGTAAACTGCGGCCCCCGGTCGGACACCACGTCGATGGGCAGACCATGCAGCCGGAACACATGATGTATGAGTAGCTGGGCAGTCTCCTTGGCGGAGGGTAACTTGGGCAGCGGTATGAAATGTACTGACTTAGAAAACCGATCCACAATGGTAAGGATGGTGGTGTTACCATCAGACAGGGGCAGGCCGGTGACAAAGTCCAGGGCTATGTGGGACCAGGGGCGTCTGGGAACAGGCAGGGGTTGCAGCAGGCCGGAGGGCGGTTGGTTGGACGTCTTGTTCTGGGCACAGACCGAGCAGGCGGTGACAAAGTTCCGGACATCGTCCTCCATGGTGGGCCACCAGAACCGCTGGCGGATGAACACCACCGTGCGACGGGCACCGGGATGGCAGGAGAGTCTGGATGAGTGCCCCCACTGCAGGACCTGGGAACGAACAGACTGGGGAACAAACAGATGGTTAGGGGGGCAGGAGCTCGGGCCCGGCTCGGCCTGGAGGGCGGTGCGGACGGTTGTCTCGATGTCCCAGCGCGCCGCTGCGACAACGCATCGAGCGGGCAGGATGGTGCTGGGCTCCTGGGTGTCCCCGGCGGGCACGAACTGGCGAGAGAGGGCATCCGGCTTACCGTTCTTGGTTCCCGGGCGGTAGGACAAGGTGAAATTAAACCGGGAGAAGAACAAGGACCAGCGGGCTTGTCTAGGGTTCAGACGTTTGGCCGACCTGAGGTATTCCAAGTTCTTAACTGTTATGGCGTTGAGGCCCCGATAATCAATACAGGGACGGAGGGAGCCGTCCTTCTTACCCACGAAGAAGAACCCAGCCCCTGCGGGTGAGGAGGATGGACGGATGACGCCTGCAGCAAGGGACTCCCGGATGTACCGGTTCATGGCCTCGGTCTCCGGGGGTGACAGGGAGTACAGACGCCCCCTCGGAGGTGACGAGCCGGGCAGGAGGTCGATGGCACAGTCGTATGGACGGTGCGGAGGTAGCGACGTGGCGCGGGACTTGCTGAACGCAGGTTTCAGGTCCAGGTATTCAGGAGGCACCGCCGACAGGTCTGGGAAGTCCTCGGGGGCAGGAGAGACCGGCGATACAGGAACCAAGGCATCCCGAAGGCAGTGGGAGTGGCAGTACGGGCTCCAGCCCAGGATCGTATTGCCCACCCAATCAATGTGGGGGTTGTGCTGGGCTAGCCAGGGGTGACCCAGGACCACGGAGGCTTGTGGGGTGTTAATAATATGCAACACGATCTCCTCGCGATGGTTACCAGAGACGAGGAAACTCACCAGAGGAGTGGCGTGGGTGATCCGTACCAGCGGGGCCCCAGTGATGGCGTGGGCTTCCAGTGGCGAGTGCAGCGGGACACGGGGCAGTTTCAGCTGGGCCGCCAGGTTGGCATCGATGAAGCTCCCGTCGGCTCCTGAGTCAATCAGGACGGAGACTGCGTGAGGCTGACCCCCGATGAGCAGCGTGGCCGAGAACAGAGGACGGACCTCAAGGGACTGGTGTAAGGGGGTGACGCTCACTTGTAACCCTCTGGCTGTGGGTGAGTTCTGGTCTTTTGCCGGGCAGGTTGCGATGAAGTGACCAGGCTGTCCGCAGTACAGGCAGGATCGGGTGCTGATCCTCCTCTGACGCTCGGCGGAAGACAGACAAGTGCGGACAACCCGCATCGGCTCTGGGGAGGCAGGTGGCGGACGTGCAGGGTTCCGTGCGCCTGGCGCGGGCGGATGTTCTCGGGTGAGGCTGAGCGGTCCACTGGCCCCTCTCTCCCGGCGTCGCTGCGACAGGCGCTGATCAACTCGGATGGCCAGATCCACCAAGGCGTCAAAGCTAGCTGGCAGTTCCCGGGTGGCCAGCTCATCCTTGATGGGCTCCGAAAGACTGTGGAGGAAAGCGTCGTATTGCGCCTCCATATTCCACCCACTAGTGGCGGCCAGAGTGCGGAAATCAATGGCGAGATCGGAGACTGACTGGCGCCCCTGGCGGATCAGCAGCATCTCCCTGGCGGCCTCGTGACCGTGCCTGGAGCGGTCAAACACCCTCTTCATCTCCTCGGCGAAGGCTCCGAATGAGTGACAGAAAGGAGCGCGGGCATCCCAGACCGCGGTGCCCCACTCCCTGGCACGGCCTGTTAGCAGGGTGATGACATATGCGATCTTCGCCCGGTCTGTGGGAAACGTGGAGGACTGGAGCTCAAACACAAGGGAGCACTGGGAGAGGAACGATCTGCAGGTTCCTGGATCCCCTGCATACGATTCAGGGGGTGGCAATTGGGGTTCCCAGCTCAATGGTACAGGTGTGACAGACGAGGAGGCTGCTGCGGGAGGTGCGGGGCAGTTCTCCTGGCTCAGCTGCAGCTGCTGTAGCTGAGCAGTGACAGTAGCCATGTTGGTAGCGAAGCTCTCCAGGGAACTGCTGATGGCTTCCAGCTGGCTCTGATGGCTCCCCAGCAACGCACCTTGCAGCTCCAATGCCACCTTCATCTGGGGAAGGTCCGCTGAGTCCATACTGGCCAGATCGTACTGTCAGGACTCAGGCACGGACTCAGACGCGGACCACGAGTGCTCCAATTACAGGCGTTTAATAGCAGAATCCACAAACAAGCAGGCAGTCCAAAAAACAGGCAGGGTCGAAATACCAGGTAAGCAGTCCAAGGGCAAAACAGGGATCAAAAACGGAAACAGGCAGGGTCAAACCTTGAAGACAGGCAGATCAGGCAATCAGGACAGAAGGGCAGGCAAAAACGAAGTCGAGGAACAGGCGAGGCAAAAACCAGCAAAATCCAAACAGGGTAAACAGGCGGGAAACGAGACAGGCAGAAAACACTGAAACGATCTGGCAAACAACACAGAGACAAGCAGGGTAGATATAGGGCTGGGCTGATTAGGAGATGGGAAGCAGGTGTGCAGGCAGGCGGGTGGAGACAATCAGGTGGGCGGAGACAGGGCGGAGAGCGGGGCAGGGCTAGAACACAAGGAAAACAAAGGCACATGGACAGGGAAAAACAAAAAACACAACAGCTAGGGGGCGGGAGCCCTGACACTGAGTGACTCCAAAAACCTTTCCAGGCATTCTCCTTTAAATTGAATGCTGAGCGATGTTGAAAACGTGGGAATCGTGTTTCTGTGCTCTGAAAGTGTTGAAAACCGTGTTTCTGGCAATATAGATGAAACTGCACGTTGAATGATGTTAAAACCCAGGAATCGCGTTTTTGCGCTCTGAAAGTGTCGAAAACAGGGTTTCTCGCAATATCATTGAAACTGCACGCTGAATGATGTTAAAACCCGGGAATCGCTTTTTTGCGTTGTGAAAGTGTCGAAAACGGCGTTTCTGATGCACTTCTTGAAAATGAATGCTGTGTGTTGTTCAAAGCTGGGAACAGAGTTTTTGGGCTTGGAGAGTGTGAAAATTGTGTTTCTGACAGTCTACTGAAATCTGAATGCTGAGTGTTGTTCAAAGCTGAGAACAGAGTTTTTGGGCTCTGAGTGACTCCAAAAACCTTTTCAGGCATTCTCCTTTAAATTGAATGCTGAGCAATGTTGAAAACGTGGGAATCGTGTTTTTGCGCTCTGAAAGTGTTGAAAACCGTGTTTCTGGCAATATAGTTGAAACTGCACGTTGAATGATGTTAAAACCCAGGAATCGCGTTTTTGCGCTCTGAAAGTGTCGAAAACAGGGTTTCTCGCAATATCATTGAAACTGCACGCTGAATGATGTTAAAACCCGGGAATCGCGTTTTTGCGTTGTGAAAGTGTCGAAAACGGCGTTTCTGATGCACTTCTGGAAAATGAATGCTGTGTGTTGTTCAAAGCTGGGAACAGAATTTTTGGGCTTGGAGAGTGTGAAAATTGTGTTTCTGGCAGTCTACTGAAATCTGAATGCTGAGTGTTGTTCAAAGCTGAGAACAGAGTTTTTGGGCTCTGAGTGACTCCAAAAACCTTTCCAGGCATTCTCCTTTAAATTGAATGCTGAGCGATGTTGAAAACGTGGGAATCGTGTTTTTGCGCTCTGAAAGTGTTGAAAACCGTGTTTCTGGCAATATAGTTGAAACTGCACGTTGAATGATGTTAAAACCCAGGAATCGCGTTTTTGCGCTCTGAAAGTGTCGAAAACAGCTTTTCTGATGCACTTCTGGAAAATGAGTGCTGTGTGTTGTTCAAAGCTGGGAACAGAGTTTTTGGGCTTGGAGAGTGTGAAAATTGTGTTTCTGACAGTCTACTGAAATCTGAATGCTGAGTATTGTTCAAAGCTGAGAACAGAGTTTTTGGGCTCTGAGTGACTCCAAAAACCTTTCCAGGCATTCTCCTTTAAATTGAATGCTGAGCGATGTTGAAAACGTGGGAATCGTGTTTTTGCGCTCTGAAAGTGTTGAAAACCGTGTTTCTGGCAATATAGATGAAACTGCACGTTGAATGATGTTAAAACCCAGGAATCGCGTTTTTGCGCTCTGAAAGTGTCGAAAACAGGGTTTCTCGCAATATCATTGAAACTGCACGCTGAATGATGTTAAAACCCGGGAATTGCGTTTTTGCGTTGTGAAAGTGTCGAAAACGGCGTTTCTGATGCACTTCTTTAAAATGAATGCTGTGTGTTGTTCAAAGCTGGGAACAGAGTTTTTGGGCTTGGAGAGTGTGAAAATTGTGTTTCTGACAGTCTACTGAAATCTGAATGCTGAGTGTTGTTCAAAGCTGAGAACAGAGTTTTTGGGCTCTGAGTGACTCCAACAACCTTTTCAGGCATTCTCTTTTAAATTGAATGCTGAGCGATGTTGAAAACGTGGGAATCGTGTTTTTGCGCTCTGAAAGTGTTGAAAACTGTTTTTCTGGCAATATAGTTGAAACTGCACGCTGAATGATGTTAAAACCCAGGAATTGCGTTTTTGCGCTCTGAAAGTGTCGAAAACAGGGTTTCTCGCAATATCATTGAAACTGCACGCTGAATGATGTTAAAACCCGGGAATCGCGTTTTTGCGTTGTGAAAGTGTCGAAAACGGCGTTTCTGATGCACTTCTTTAAAATGAATGCTGTGTGTTGTTCAAAGCTGGGAACAGAGTTTTTGGGCTTGGAGAGTGTGAAAATTGTGTTTCTGACAGTCTACTGAAATCTGAATGCTGAGTATTGTTCAAAGCTGAGAACAGAGTTTTTGGGCTCTGAGTGACTCCAAAAACCTTTCCAGGCATTCTCCTTTAAATTGAATGCTGAGCGATGTTGAAAACGTGGGAATCGTGTTTTTGCGCTCTGAAAGTGTTGAAAACCGTGTTTCTGGCAATATAGTTGAAACTGCACGTTGAATGATGTTAAAACCCAGGAATCGCGTTTTTGCGCTCTGAAAGTGTCGAAAACAGCGTTTCTGATGCACTTCTGGAAAGTGAGTGCTGTGTGTTGTTCAAAGCTGGGAACAGAGTTTTTGGGCTTGGAGAGTGTGAAAATTGTGTTTCTGACAGTCTACTGAAATCTGAATGCTGAGTATTGTTCAAAGCTGAGAACAGAGTTTTTGGGCTCTGAGTGACTCCAAAAACCTTTCCAGGCATTCTCCTTTAAATTGAATGCTGAGCGATGTTGAAAACGTGGGAATCGTGTTTTTGCGCTCTGAAAGTGTTGAAAACCGTGTTTCTGGCAATATAGTTGAAACTGCACGTTGAATGATGTTAAAACCCAGGAATCGCGTTTTTGCGCTCTGAAAGTGTCGAAAACAGGGTTTCTCGCAATATCATTGAAACTGCACGCTGAATGATGTTAAAACCCGGGAATCGCGTTTTTGCGTTGTGAAAGTGTCGAAAACAGTGTTTCTGATGCACTTCTGGAAAATGAATGCTGTGTGTTGTTCAAAGCTGGGAACAGAGTTTTTGGGCTTGGAGAGTGTGAAAATTGTGTTTCTGACAGTCTACTGAAATCTGAATGCTGAGTGTTGTTCAAAGCTTAGAACAGAGTTTTTGGGCTCTGAGTGACTCCAAAAACCTTTCCAGGCATTCTCCTTTAAATTGAATGCTGAGCGATGTTGAAAACGTGGGAATCGTGTTTCTGTGCTCTGAAAGTGTTGAAAACCGTGTTTCTGGCAATATAGATGAAACTGCACGTTGAATGATGTTAAAACCCAGGAATCGCGTTTTTGCGCTCTGAAAGTGTCGAAAACAGGGTTTCTCGCAATATCATTGAAACTGCACGCTGAATGATGTTAAAACCCAGGAATCGCGTTTTTGCGTTGTGAAAGTGTCGAAAACGGCGTTTCTGATGCACTTCTGGAAAATGAATGCTGTGTGTTGTTCAAAGCTGGGAACAGAATTTTTGGGCTTGGAGAGTGTGAAAATTGTGGTTCTGGCAGTCTACTGAAATCTGAATGCTGAGTGTTGTTCAAAGCTGAGAACAGAGTTTTTGGGCTCTGAGTGACTCCAAAAACCTTTTCAGGCATTCACCTTTAAATTGAATGCTGAGCGATGTTGAAAACGTGGGAATCGTGTTTTTGCGCTCTGAATGTGTTGAAAACCGTGTTTCTGGCAATATAGTTGAAACTGCACGCTGAATGATGTTAAAACCCAGGAATCGCGTTTTTGCGCTCTGAAAGTGTCGAAAACAGCTTTTCTGATGCACTTCTGGAAAATGAGTGCTGTGTGTTGTTCAAAGCTAGGAACAGAGTTTTTGGGCTTGGAGAGTGTGAAAATTGTGTTTCTGACAGTCTACTGAAATCTGAATGCTGAGTGTTGTTCAAAGCTGAGAACAGAGTTTTTGGGCTCTGAGTGACTCCAAAAACCTTTTCAGGCATTCTCCTTTAAATTGAATGCTGAGCAATGTTGAAAACGTGGGAATCGTGTTTTTGCGCTCTGAAAGTGTTGAAAACCGTGTTTCTGGCAATATAGTTGAAACTGCACGTTGAATGATGTTAAAACCCAGGAATCGCGTTTTTGCGCTCTGAAAGTGTCGAAAACAGCGTTTCTGATGCACTTCTGGAAAGTGAGTGCTGTGTGTTGTTCAAAGCTGGGAACAGAGTTTTTGGGCTTGGAGAGTGTGAAAATTGTGTTTCTGACAGTCTACTGAAATCTGAATGCTGAGTGTTGTTCAAAGCTGAGAACAGAGTTTTTGGGCTCTGAGTGACTCCAAAAACCTTTTCAGGCATTCTCCTTTAAATTGAATGCTGAGCGATGTTGAAAACGTGGGAATCGTGTTTTTGCGCTCTGAACGTGTTGAAAACCGTGTTTCTGGCAATATAGTTGAAACTGCACGCTGAATGATGTTAAAACCCAGGAATTGCGTTTTTGCGCTCTGAAAGTGTCGAAAACAGGGTTTCTCGCAATATCATTGAAACTGCACGCTGAATGATGTTAAAACCCGGGAATCGCGTTTTTGCGTTGTGAAAGTGTCGAAAACGGCGTTTCTGATGCACTTCTGTAAAATGAATGCTGTGTGTTTCTCAAAGCTGGGAACAGAGTTTTTGGGCTTGGAGAGTGTGAAAATTGTGTTTCTGACAGTCTACTGAAATCTGAATGCTGAGTATTGTTCAAAGCTGAGAACAGAGTTTTTGGGCTCTGAGTGACTCCAAAAACCTTTCCAGGCATTCTCCTTTAAATTGAATGCTGAGCGATGTTGAAAACGTGGGAATCGTGTTTTTGCGCTCTGAAAGTGTTGAAAACCGTGTTTCTGGCAATATAGTTGAAACTGCACGTTGAATGATGTTAAAACCCAGGAATCGCGTTTTTGCGCTCTGAAAGTGTCGAAAACAGCTTTTCTGATGCACTTCTGGAAAATGAGTGCTGTGTGTTGTTCAAAGCTGGGAACAGAGTTTTTGGGTTTGGAGAGTGTGAAAATTGTGTTTCTGACAGTCTACTGAAATCTGAATGCTGAGTGTTGTTCAAAGCTGAGAACAGAGTTTTTGGGCTCTGAGTGACTCCAACAACTTTTTCAGGCATTCTCTTTTAAATTGAATGCTGAGCGATGTTGAAAACGTGGGAATCGTGTTTTTGCGCTCTGAAAGTGTTGAAAACTGTTTTTCTGGTAATATAGTTGAAACTGCACGCTGAATGATGTTAAAACCCGGGAATTGCGTTTTTGCGTTGTGAAAGTGTCGAAAACGGCGTTTCTGATGCACTTCTTTAAAATGAATGCTGTGTGTTGTTCAAAGCTGGGAACAGAGTTTTTGGGCTTGGAGAGTGTGAAAATTGTGTTTCTGACAGTCTACTGAAATCTGAATGCTGAGTATTGTTCAAAGCTGAGAACAGAGTTTTTGGGCTCTGAGTGACTCCAAAAACCTTTTCAGGCATTCTCCTTTAAATTGAATGCTGAGCGATGTTGAAAACGTGGGAATCGTGTTTCTGTGCTCTGAACGTGTTGAAAACCGTGTTTCTGGCAATATAGTTGAAACTGCACGCTGAATGATGTTAAAACCCAGGAATCGCGTTTTTGCGCTCTGAAAGTGTCGAAAACAGCTTTTCTGATGCACTTCTGGAAAATGAGTGCTGTGTGTTGTTCAAAGCTAGGAACAGAGTTTTTGGGCTTGGAGAGTGTGAAAATTGTGTTTCTGACAGTCTACTGAAATCTGAATGCTGAGTGTTGTTCAAAGCTGAGAACAGAGGTTTTGGGCTCTGAGTGACTCCAAAAACCTTTCCAGGCATTCTCCTTTAAATTGAATGCTGAGCGATGTTGAAAACGTGGGAATCGTGTTTTTGCGCTCTGAAAGTGTTGAAAACCGTGTTTCTGGCAATATAGATGAAACTGCACGTTGAATGATGTTAAAACCCAGGAATCGCGTTTTTGCGCTCTGAAAGTGTCGAAAACAGGGTTTCTCGCAATATCATTGAAACTGCACGCTGAATGATGTTAAAACCCGGGAATTGCGTTTTTGCGTTGTGAAAGTGTCGAAAACGGCGTTTCTGATGCACTTCTTTAAAATGAATGCTGTGTGTTGTTCAAAGCTGGGAACAGAGTTTTTGGGCTTGGAGAGTGTGAAAATTGTGTTTCTGACAGTCTACTGAAATCTGAATGCTGAGTGTTGTTCAAAGCTGAGAACAGAGTTTTTGGGCTCTGAGTGACTTTAAAAACCTTTTCAGGCATTCTCCTTTAAATTGAATGCTGAGTGATGTTGAAAACGTGGGAATCGTGTTTTTGCGCTCTGAAAGTGTTGAAAACCGTGTTTCTGGCAATATAGTTGAAACTGCACGCTGAATGATGTTAAAACCCAGGAATTGCGTTTTTGCGCTCTGAAAGTGTCGAAAACAGGGTTTCTCGCAATATCATTGAAACTGCACGCTGAATGATGTTAAAACCCGGGAATCGCGTTTTTGCGTTGTGAAAGTGTCGAAAACGGCGTTTCTGATGCACTTCTTTAAAATGAATGCTGTGTGTTGTTCAAAGCTGGGAACAGAGTTTTTGGGCTTGGAGAGTGTGAAAATTGTGTTTCTGACAGTCTACTGAAATCTGAATGCTGAGTATTGTTCAAAGCTGAGAACAGAGTTTTTGGGCTCTGAGTGACTCCAAAAACCTTTCCAGGCATTCTCCTTTAAATTGAATGCTGAGCGATGTTGAAAACGTGGGAATCGTGTTTTTGCGCTCTGAAAGTGTTGAAAACCGTGTTTCTGGCAATATAGTTGAAACTGCACGTTGAATGATGTTAAAACCCAGGAATCGCGTTTTTGCGCTCTGAAAGTGTCGAAAACAGCGTTTCTGATGCACTTCTGGAAAGTGAGTGCTGTGTGTTGTTCAAAGCTGGGAACAGAGTTTTTGGGCTTGGAGAGTGTGAAAATTGTGTTTCTGACAGTCTACTGAAATCTGAATGCTGAGTGTTGTTCAAAGCTGAGAACAGAGTTTTTGGGCTCTGAGTGACTCCAAAAACCTTTTCAGGCATTCTCCTTTAAATTGAATGCTGAGCGATGTTGAAAACGTGGGAATCGTGTTTTTGCGCTCTGAACGTGTTGAAAACCGTGTTTCTGGCAATATAGTTGAAACTGCACGCTGAATGATGTTAAAACCCAGGAATCGCGTTTTTGCGCTCTGAAAGTGTCGAAAACGGTGTTTCTGATGCACTTCTGGAAAATGAATGCTGTGTGTTGTTCAAAGCTGGGAACATAGTTTTTGGGCTTGGAGAGTGTGAAAATTGTGTTTCTGACAGTCTACTGAAATCTGAATGCTGAGTGTTGTTCAAAGCTGAGAACAGAGTTTTTGGGCTCTGAGTGACTCCAACAACCTTTTCAGGCATTCTCTTTTAAATTGAATGCTGAGCGATGTTGAAAACGTGGGAATCGTGTTTTTGCGCTCTGAAAGTGTTGAAAACCGTGTTTCTGGCAATATAGTTGAAACTGCACGTTGAATGATGTTAAAACCCAGGAAT
>NW_023494765.1:57500-63140 GCF_013368585.1 Megalops cyprinoides | reverse complement strand
CCAACCCTAACCCTAACCCTAACCCTAACCCTAACCCTAACCCTAACCCTAACCCTAACCCTAACCCTAACCCTAACCCTAACCCTAACCCTAACCCTAACCCTAACCCTAACCCTAACCCTAACCCTAACCCTAACCCTAACCCTAACCCTAACCCTAACCCTAACCCTAACCCTAACCCTAACCCTAACCCTAACCCTAACCCTAACCCTAACCCTAACCCTAACCCTAACCCTAACCCTAACCCTAACCCTAACCCTAACCCTAACCCTAACCCTAACCCTAACCCTAACCCTAACCCTAACCCTAACCCTAACCCTAACCCTAACCCTAACCCTAACCCTAACCCTAACCCTAACCCTAACCCTAACCCTAACCCTAACCCTAACCCTAACCCTAACCCTAACCCTAACCCTAACCCTAACCCTAACCCTAACCCTAACCCTAACCCTAACCCTAACCCTAACCCTAACCCTAACCCTAACCCTAACCCTAACCCTAACCCTAACCCTAACCCTAACCCTAACCCTAACCCTAACCCTAACCCTAACCCTAACCCTAACCCTAACCCTAACCCTAACCCTAACCCTAACCCTAACCCTAACCCTAACCCTAACCCTAACCCTAACCCTAACCCTAACCCTAACCCTAACCCTAACCCTAACCCTAACCCTAACCCTAACCCTAACCCTAACCCTAACCCTAACCCTAACCCTAACCCTAACCCTAACCCTAACCCTAACCCTAACCCTAACCCTAACCCTAACCCTAACCCTAACCCTAACCCTAACCCTAACCCTAACCCTAACCCTAACCCTAACCCTAACCCTAACCCTAACCCTAACCCTAACCCTAACCCTAACCCTAACCCTAACCCTAACCCTAACCCTAACCCTAACCCTAACCCTAACCCTAACCCTAACCCTAACCCTAACCCTAACCCTAACCCTAACCCTAACCCTAACCCTAACCCTAACCCTAACCCTAACCCTAACCCTAACCCTAACCCTAACCCTAACCCTAACCCTAACCCTAACCCTAACCCTAACCCTAACCCTAACCCTAACCCTAACCCTAACCCTAACCCTAACCCTAACCCTAACCCTAACCCTAACCCTAACCCTAACCCTAACCCTAACCCTAACCCTAACCCTAACCCTAACCCTAACCCTAACCCTAACCCTAACCCTAACCCTAACCCTAACCCTAACCCTAACCCTAACCCTAACCCTAACCCTAACCCTAACCCTAACCCTAACCCTAACCCTAACCCTAACCCTAACCCTAACCCTAACCCTAACCCTAACCCTAACCCTAACCCTAACCCTAACCCTAACCCTAACCCTAACCCTAACCCTAACCCTAACCCTAACCCTAACCCTAACCCTAACCCTAACCCTAACCCTAACCCTAACCCTAACCCTAACCCTAACCCTAACCCTAACCCTAACCCTAACCCTAACCCTAACCCTAACCCTAACCCTAACCCTAACCCTAACCCTAACCCTAACCCTAACCCTAACCCTAACCCTAACCCTAACCCTAACCCTAACCCTAACCCTAACCCTAACCCTAACCCTAACCCTAACCCTAACCCTAACCCTAACCCTAACCCTAACCCTAACCCTAACCCTAACCCTAACCCTAACCCTAACCCTAACCCTAACCCTAACCCTAACCCTAACCCTAACCCTAACCCTAACCCTAACCCTAACCCTAACCCTAACCCTAACCCTAACCCTAACCCTAACCCTAACCCTAACCCTAACCCTAACCCTAACCCTAACCCTAACCCTAACCCTAACCCTAACCCTAACCCTAACCCTAACCCTAACCCTAACCCTAACCCTAACCCTAACCCTAACCCTAACCCTAACCCTAACCCTAACCCTAACCCTAACCCTAACCCTAACCCTAACCCTAACCCTAACCCTAACCCTAACCCTAACCCTAACCCTAACCCTAACCCTAACCCTAACCCTAACCCTAACCCTAACCCTAACCCTAACCCTAACCCTAACCCTAACCCTAACCCTAACCCTAACCCTAACCCTAACCCTAACCCTAACCCTAACCCTAACCCTAACCCTAACCCTAACCCTAACCCTAACCCTAACCCTAACCCTAACCCTAACCCTAACCCTAACCCTAACCCTAACCCTAACCCTAACCCTAACCCTAACCCTAACCCTAACCCTAACCCTAACCCTAACCCTAACCCTAACCCTAACCCTAACCCTAACCCTAACCCTAACCCTAACCCTAACCCTAACCCTAACCCTAACCCTAACCCTAACCCTAACCCTAACCCTAACCCTAACCCTAACCCTAACCCTAACCCTAACCCTAACCCTAACCCTAACCCTAACCCTAACCCTAACCCTAACCCTAACCCTAACCCTAACCCTAACCCTAACCCTAACCCTAACCCTAACCCTAACCCTAACCCTAACCCTAACCCTAACCCTAACCCTAACCCTAACCCTAACCCTAACCCTAACCCTAACCCTAACCCTAACCCTAACCCTAACCCTAACCCTAACCCTAACCCTAACCCTAACCCTAACCCTAACCCTAACCCTAACCCTAACCCTAACCCTAACCCTAACCCTAACCCTAACCCTAACCCTAACCCTAACCCTAACCCTAACCCTAACCCTAACCCTAACCCTAACCCTAACCCTAACCCTAACCCTAACCCTAACCCTAACCCTAACCCTAACCCTAACCCTAACCCTAACCCTAACCCTAACCCTAACCCTAACCCTAACCCTAACCCTAACCCTAACCCTAACCCTAACCCTAACCCTAACCCTAACCCTAACCCTAACCCTAACCCTAACCCTAACCCTAACCCTAACCCTAACCCTAACCCTAACCCTAACCCTAACCCTAACCCTAACCCTAACCCTAACCCTAACCCTAACCCTAACCCTAACCCTAACCCTAACCCTAACCCTAACCCTAACCCTAACCCTAACCCTAACCCTAACCCTAACCCTAACCCTAACCCTAACCCTAACCCTAACCCTAACCCTAACCCTAACCCTAACCCTAACCCTAACCCTAACCCTAACCCTAACCCTAACCCTAACCCTAACCCTAACCCTAACCCTAACCCTAACCCTAACCCTAACCCTAACCCTAACCCTAACCCTAACCCTAACCCTAACCCTAACCCTAACCCTAACCCTAACCCTAACCCTAACCCTAACCCTAACCCTAACCCTAACCCTAACCCTAACCCTAACCCTAACCCTAACCCTAACCCTAACCCTAACCCTAACCCTAACCCTAACCCTAACCCTAACCCTAACCCTAACCCTAACCCTAACCCTAACCCTAACCCTAACCCTAACCCTAACCCTAACCCTAACCCTAACCCTAACCCTAACCCTAACCCTAACCCTAACCCTAACCCTAACCCTAACCCTAACCCTAACCCTAACCCTAACCCTAACCCTAACCCTAACCCTAACCCTAACCCTAACCCTAACCCTAACCCTAACCCTAACCCTAACCCTAACCCTAACCCTAACCCTAACCCTAACCCTAACCCTAACCCTAACCCTAACCCTAACCCTAACCCTAACCCTAACCCTAACCCTAACCCTAACCCTAACCCTAACCCTAACCCTAACCCTAACCCTAACCCTAACCCTAACCCTAACCCTAACCCTAACCCTAACCCTAACCCTAACCCTAACCCTAACCCTAACCCTAACCCTAACCCTAACCCTAACCCTAACCCTAACCCTAACCCTAACCCTAACCCTAACCCTAACCCTAACCCTAACCCTAACCCTAACCCTAACCCTAACCCTAACCCTAACCCTAACCCTAACCCTAACCCTAACCCTAACCCTAACCCTAACCCTAACCCTAACCCTAACCCTAACCCTAACCCTAACCCTAACCCTAACCCTAACCCTAACCCTAACCCTAACCCTAACCCTAACCCTAACCCTAACCCTAACCCTAACCCTAACCCTAACCCTAACCCTAACCCTAACCCTAACCCTAACCCTAACCCTAACCCTAACCCTAACCCTAACCCTAACCCTAACCCTAACCCTAACCCTAACCCTAACCCTAACCCTAACCCTAACCCTAACCCTAACCCTAACCCTAACCCTAACCCTAACCCTAACCCTAACCCTAACCCTAACCCTAACCCTAACCCTAACCCTAACCCTAACCCTAACCCTAACCCTAACCCTAACCCTAACCCTAACCCTAACCCTAACCCTAACCCTAACCCTAACCCTAACCCTAACCCTAACCCTAACCCTAACCCTAACCCTAACCCTAACCCTAACCCTAACCCTAACCCTAACCCTAACCCTAACCCTAACCCTAACCCTAACCCTAACCCTAACCCTAACCCTAACCCTAACCCTAACCCTAACCCTAACCCTAACCCTAACCCTAACCCTAACCCTAACCCTAACCCTAACCCTAACCCTAACCCTAACCCTAACCCTAACCCTAACCCTAACCCTAACCCTAACCCTAACCCTAACCCTAACCCTAACCCTAACCCTAACCCTAACCCTAACCCTAACCCTAACCCTAACCCTAACCCTAACCCTAACCCTAACCCTAACCCTAACCCTAACCCTAACCCTAACCCTAACCCTAACCCTAACCCTAACCCTAACCCTAACCCTAACCCTAACCCTAACCCTAACCCTAACCCTAACCCTAACCCTAACCCTAACCCTAACCCTAACCCTAACCCTAACCCTAACCCTAACCCTAACCCTAACCCTAACCCTAACCCTAACCCTAACCCTAACCCTAACCCTAACCCTAACCCTAACCCTAACCCTAACCCTAACCCTAACCCTAACCCTAACCCTAACCCTAACCCTAACCCTAACCCTAACCCTAACCCTAACCCTAACCCTAACCCTAACCCTAACCCTAACCCTAACCCTAACCCTAACCCTAACCCTAACCCTAACCCTAACCCTAACCCTAACCCTAACCCTAACCCTAACCCTAACCCTAACCCTAACCCTAACCCTAACCCTAACCCTAACCCTAACCCTAACCCTAACCCTAACCCTAACCCTAACCCTAACCCTAACCCTAACCCTAACCCTAACCCTAACCCTAACCCTAACCCTAACCCTAACCCTAACCCTAACCCTAACCCTAACCCTAACCCTAACCCTAACCCTAACCCTAACCCTAACCCTAACCCTAACCCTAACCCTAACCCTAACCCTAACCCTAACCCTAACCCTAACCCTAACCCTAACCCTAACCCTAACCCTAACCCTAACCCTAACCCTAACCCTAACCCTAACCCTAACCCTAACCCTAACCCTAACCCTAACCCTAACCCTAACCCTAACCCTAACCCTAACCCTAACCCTAACCCTAACCCTAACCCTAACCCTAACCCTAACCCTAACCCTAACCCTAACCCTAACCCTAACCCTAACCCTAACCCTAACCCTAACCCTAACCCTAACCCTAACCCTAACCCTAACCCTAACCCTAACCCTAACCCTAACCCTAACCCTAACCCTAACCCTAACCCTAACCCTAACCCTAACCCTAACCCTAACCCTAACCCTAACCCTAACCCTAACCCTAACCCTAACCCTAACCCTAACCCTAACCCTAACC
>NW_023494765.1:45000-50000 GCF_013368585.1 Megalops cyprinoides | reverse complement strand
AACCAGTGTCTGTCTGATATAATTCGACCATTCCACATCCAACGGTACCACCCATGACTCTCTATGACTTACTGTTCCCAAGATACAGAAAAAACAAAGTTTTTTTGGACATATCTCCGGACTCGAACGTGGTACACGCTCGAAAGTGGAACCAATGGAAAGCCCATACCCGAAAATGGGGGGATAGGACATGGTCCCATGTCTCTAGCTCATTGCGTTCTTGAGATATCACTCTCCAAAAGGATCGTCACTTTGACGATCGTGGTTATTACCCCTATACCTAACCTTAACCCTAACCCTAATGCATTCTGATTGGACGAAGGTTTTTCTTGAATAACTCCTGAACCATACGTCCTAGAGACTTGCAACCAGTGTCTGTCTGATATAATTCGACCATTCCACATCCAACGGTACCACCCATGACTCTCTATGACTTACTGTTCCCAAGATACAGAAAAAACAAAGTTTTTTTGGACATATCTCCGGACTCGAACGTGGTACACGCTCGAAAGTGGAACCAATGGAAAGCCCATACCCGAAAATGGGGGGATAGGACATGGTCCCATGTCTCTAGCTCATTGCGTTCTTGAGATATCACTCTCCAAAAGGATCGTCACTTTGACGATCGTGGTTATTACCCCTATACCTAACCCTAACCCTAACCCTAACCCTAACCCTAACCCTCACCCTCACCCTAACCCTAACCCTAACCCTAACCCTAATTCCACATCCAACGGTACCACCCATGACTCTCTATGACTTACTGTTCCCAAGATACAGAAAAAACAAAGCTTTTTTGGACATATCTCCGGACTCGAACGTGGTACACGCTCGAAAGTGGAACCAATGGAAAGCCCATACCCGAAAATGGGGGGATAGGACATGGTCCCATGTCTCTAGCTCATTGCGTTCTTGAGATATCACTCTCCAAAAGGATCGTCACTTTGACGATCGTGGTTATTACCCCTATACCTAACCCTAACCCTAACCCTAACCCTAACCCCTAACCCTAACCCTAACCCTAACCCTAAACCCTAACCCTAACCCTAACCCTAACCCTAACCCTGACCCCAACCTTACATTGGGCCTGGACTGCAACCGTGGCCCTAACTCTAACCCTAAACTCCAGTTGGGACCCCAAGAACAGGTACAACCCCAAGGGAAGATACAATAGGCCAGAGCACTGAAGAGCTTTGTGCTCCTTTTCTCAAAAACGATATATAACAAAACACCCTAACCCTAGCCCCTAGCCCCTAGCCCCTAGCCCCTAACCCCTAGCCCCTAGCCCCTAGCCCCTAGCCCCTAACCCCTAACCCCTAGCCCCTAGCCCCTACCCCTAGCCCCTAACCCCTAACCCCTAAACGCATTCTGATTGGACAAACGTTTTTCTTGAATAACTCCTGAACCATATGTTCTAGAGACTTGCAACCAGCGTTTGTCTAATATAATTCGGCCATTCTGCATCCAACGGTACCATCCATGAGTCTACGACTTACCGTTCCCGAGATACAGAAAAAATAATGTTTTTTTGGACATATCTCCAGACTTGAACGTGGTACACGCTCGAAAGTGGAACCAATGGAAAGCCCATACCCGAAAATGGGGGGATAGGACATGGTCCCATGTCTCTAGCTCATTGCGTTCTTGAGATATCACTCTCCAAAAGGATCGTCACGTTGACGATCGTGGTTATTACCCCTAACCCTAACCCTAACCCTAACCCTAACCCTAACCCTAATGCATTCTGATTGTACGAAGGTTTTTCTTGAATAACTCCTGAACCATACGTCCTAGAGACTTGCAACCAGTGTCTGTCTGATATAATTCGACCATTCCACATCCAACGGTACCACCCATGACTCTCTATGACTTACTGTTCCCAAGATACAGAAAAAACAAAGTTTTTTTGGACATATCTCCGGACTCGAACGTGGTACACGCTCGAAAGTGGAACCAATGGAAAGCCCATACCCGAAAATGGGGGGATAGGACATGGTCCCATGTCTCTAGCTCATTGCGTTCTTGAGATATCACTCTCCAAAAGGATCGTCACTTTGACGATCGTGGTTATTACCCCTATACCTAACCCTAACCCTAACCCTAACCCTAACCCTAACCCTAACCCTAACCCTCTAACCCTAACCCTAACCCTAACCCTAACCCTAACCCTAACCCTAACTCTAACCCTAACCCCAACCCCAACCCCAACCCCAACCCCAACCCTAACCCTAACCCCTTGGGACCCTGAGTTTGACCATGACCCTTTCCTGCTCCAAACGGGACCTATAGGGCTCCTTAGGGACCCCCCAGGGGACCCAAATCTCGCCCTGCCTCCACCTGGAGATGATATTTTAGCTGTGACTCTTTCCCCAATTCAGACTATCATTGCACCTATCATTTATACATTCTATGACAGATTGGTGTTGGGAGCTGTATTCTGGGAAACACATAGAACAAGGGGATAAAAAAGATCGGGTGGGCCAGTGCAAATTCCGGCCTGTACAGCCTGGATTATCCATCATGAGAGGGGAGTCTGGGCAAGTACAAATGGCTGGAATCTTAGAATATCTTCCTACAACCTAACCCTAACCCTAACCCTAACCCTAACCCTAACCCTAACCCTAACCCTAATGCATTCTGATTGTACGAAGGTTTTTCTTGAATAACTCCTGAACCATACGTCCTAGAGACTTGCAACCAGTGTCTGTCTGATATAATTTGACCATTCCACATCCAACGGTACCACCCATGACTCTCTATGACTTACTGTTCCCAAGATACAGAAAAAACAAAGTTTTTTTGGACATATCTCCGGACTCGAACGTGGTACACGCTCGAAAGTGGAACCAATGGAAAGCCCATACCCGAAAATGGGGGGATAGGACATGGTCCCATGTCTCTAGCTCATTGCGTTCTTGAGATATCACTCTCCAAAAGGATCGTCACTTTGACGATCGTGGTTATTACCCCTATACCTAACCTTAACCCTAACCCTAATGCATTCTGATTGGACGAAGGTTTTTCTTGAATAACTCCTGAACCATTCGTCCTAGAGACTTGCAACCAGTGTCCATCTGATATAATTCGACCATTCCACATCCAACGGTACCACCCATGACTCTCTATGACTTACTGTTCCCAAGATACAGAAAAAACAAAGTTTTTTTGGACATATCTCCGGACTCGAACGTGGTACACGCTCGAAAGTGGAACCAATGGAAAGCCCATACCCGAAAATGGGGGGATAGGACATGGTCCCATGTCTCTAGCTCATTGCGTTCTTGAGATATCACTCTCCAAAAGGATCGTCACTTTGACGATCGTGGTTATTACCCCTATACCTAACCCTAACCCTAACCCTAACCCTAACCCTAACCCTAACCCTAACCCTCTAACCCTAACCCTAACCCTAACCCTAACCCTAACCCTAATTCCACATCCAACGGTACCACCCATGACTCTCTATGACTTACTGTTCCCAAGATACAGAAAAAACAAAGTTTTTTTGGACATATCTCCGGACTCGAACGTGGTACACGCTCGAAAGTGGAACCAATGGAAAGCCCATACCCGAAAATGGGGGGATAGGACATGGTCCCATGTCTCTAGCTCATTGCGTTCTTGAGATATCACTCTCCAAAAGGATCGTCACTTTGACGATCGTGGTTATTACCCCTATACCTAACCCTAACCCTAACCCTAACCCTAACCCCTAACCCTAACCCTAACCCTAACCCTAAACCCTAACCCTAACCCTAACCCTAACCCTAACCCTGACCCCAACCTTACATTGGGCCTGGACTGCAACCGTGGCCCTAACTCTAACCCTAAACTCCAGTTGGGACCCCAAGAACAGGTACAACCCCAAGGGAAGATACAATAGGCCAGAGCACTGAAGAGCTTTGTGCTCCTTTTCTCAAAAACGATATATAACAAAACACCCTAACCCTAGCCCCTAGCCCCTAGCCCCTAGCCCCTAACCCCTAGCCCCTAGCCCCTAGCCCCTAGCCCCTAACCCCTAACCCCTAGCCCCTAGCCCCTACCCCTAGCCCCTAACCCCTAACCCCTAAACGCATTCTGATTGGACAAACGTTTTTCTTGAATAACTCCTGAACCATATGTTCTAGAGACTTGCAACCAGCGTTTGTCTAATATAATTCGGCCATTCTGCATCCAACGGTACCATCCATGAGTCTACGACTTACCGTTCCCGAGATACAGAAAAAATAATGTTTTTTTGGACATATCTCCAGACTTGAACGTGGTACACGCTCGAAAGTGGAACCAATGGAAAGCCCATACCCGAAAATGGGGGGATAGGACATGGTCCCATGTCTCTAGCTCATTGCGTTCTTGAGATATCACTCTCCAAAAGGATCGTCACGTTGACGATCGTGGTTATTACCCCTAACCCTAACCCTAACCCTAACCCTAACCCTAACCCTAATGCATTCTGATTGTACGAAGGTTTTTCTTGAATAACTCCTGAACCATACGTCCTAGAGACTTGCAACCAGTGTCTGTCTGATATAATTTGACCATTCCACATCCAACGGTACCACCCATGACTCTCTATGACTTACTGTTCCCAAGATACAGAAAAAACAAAGTTTTTTTGGACATATCTCCGGACTCGAACGTGGTACACGCTCGAAAGTGGAACCAATGGAAAGCCCATACCCGAAAATGGGGGGATAGGACATGGTCCCATGTCTCTAGCTCATTGCGTTCTTGAGATATCACTCTCCAAAAGGATCGTCACTTTGACGATCGTGGTTATTACCCCTATACCTAACCCTAACCCTAACCCTAACCCTAACCCTAACCCTAACCCTAACCCTAACCCTAACCCCCTAACCCTAACCCCCTAACCCTAACCCTAATGCCCTAACCCTAACCCTAACCCTAACCCCCTAACCCTAACCCTAACCCTAACCCTAACCCTAATGCATTCTAATTGGACGAAGGATTTTCTTGAATAACTCCTGAACCATACGTCC
>NW_023494765.1:0-37500 GCF_013368585.1 Megalops cyprinoides | reverse complement strand
ATGGGCCTTAAAGCTGACAATGGGGCCACCCTGGGAGATATAGAACAATTTCAGTTTGATACAGCTTTACAGGTACTTGATATTACACCGTCCCACACGGGCTTAGACTCACCTGCCACTTCTGGGGCATGCGGGGGAGTCCGGGCAGGGGGCGGCGAAGAGGTGGACCTGGTTCAGAAACGAGATAATCAAATCACTTTGCCGGAAAATGCTTCTGCAGCATCTGTTATTTTGGGAAAACAGAGTAATGTCAGTATACGTACAAATGACAGGATTTTGGTTTTATCGCCCACAGGCAGGTCTAGTTCAACCAGACAGACCGATGTCCAGTCTCCGGCACAGCACTTACCCCCGCGGGGTGAGCCTCTCTCTGAATCCGTGACTCTGGGGGAGGCACAGGACATGATGAAAGGGGCAAATAAAGGGCAAAATCCCATGAATCGACCCCAATCTGAGTCCTCCCCTCAAACCCTAAGAGACACGGCCTCGGAGAGAGAGCCTATTTTCTACCCCAGGGGTCACCCACGGTCAGATCGCAAACTCTATGACTGGCGCTTTATAGCAGAGAAGCCAATAATTTTCATTGGTGATTCAAATTTGAAAAGAATTCCCTCATTTAAGAACGAACAAATTCAAATTGATAGTTATCCAGGCGCCACATTCTACCACATTAATGGCGTGCTCAAAAACTGCCCAGTCTTCCAGTCCACGCAAAAAGTGATTTTTTCTTTGGGGATCAACAATAAAGATCAGGATCCTAGAAAAACAGCAATCAAACAGTTACAGCAATTACTTAACACAGCACAGAGAGTTTTTCCAAATGCAACGTTGTTTGTGCCTGTGATTATGTTTTCTCCCAACTTAACAGAGCTGCAGAAGTCTAACTTAACTATAATCAATAAATATGTTGCCACGTACTGCACACCTTTATTGGAGATACACAACAGTTCCTTCTTCACTACAGGTGATAACATTCACTGGACTCCAACCACGGCAAATAGGATATTTCAGCACTGGTGCCGGCAGTTAAACTTCTAGGGGGGGAGAAGCGGTCACGATCTCCCCAACGCTTGGAACACAGTAATGTGCTTAACCTATCACTTACTTTTCAGCTTTCCGAGGCACAGGTGGAAGTGTTGGAGAGAGGCCTAACTTTTATTCCTCTCCCCAACCAAGATATCCGGCGGGACCTCTGGAGGGACGTCCATGCTTTTCATAGAAGAATAAAATTGTTAGATTATTTTGGTTCAGATACACAGACAGAACAGACACCATTTATCCTCCCATCATATTGGGAGCCGGAAACTGCACAAGTGAACCCTGTTATCAGACAGTTAATACGGAAGGACTTAATAACAGCAAAGTCACATACCTATTCCATAGCCCGTACAGATAATCTCTCTACTGTACAGAGAGCAGCCATTAGGGAACTCTGTCAGAATAGAGAGATAATCATTAAACCTGCGGATAAGGGTTCAAAAATAGTCATTATGGATAAGCAACAATATCTATTGGAAGCAAACCGACAACTTTCCAATACTAAACATTATATGTCGGTTCCAGTATCTTTACAAACACAAACACAAAAAGAAATTCATACTATAATACAGGATTTGTACTACAAGAAATACATCAATCGTAAACAGCGCGATTTCTTGTTAGGTCCAAACACACCTAGAAACAGAATCTTCTATTTATTACCCAAGATCCACAAAGATCCGAGGACATGGACGGTCCCTGGAGAGGTCCCGCCGGGGCGCCCCATCGTATCGGACTGTGAGAGTGAATCATATAACATCGCACAGTATATTGATCACTACTTGAATCCTTTAGCGCATGGACATCCGAGTTACATCAAGGACACGTACGATTTCCTGCACAAGATTAAGAGCATAACGGTAACCCCTAACACATATCTGTTTACAATAGATGTGGATAGCCTATATACTAACATAGACACAGAGGCTGGGTTACAAGCGGTGAGTAACGTACTTGGTAGAAATCCGGATCCTGCGCGACCAGACGAACAATTACTTCAGCTTCTGCATATCAGCCTTACAAAAAATGATTTCATTTTTAATGACAAACATTACTTACAGATATCGGGAACGGCCATGGGTAAGAAGTTCGCCCCAGCCTACGCAGACATCTATATGGCCGAATGGGAAGCGGAGGCGTTGGCTAAATGCCCACTCTTGCCCGTGGCCTACTACCGATATCTGGATGATATTTTTGGTATCTGGCCTTACAGTTTGGAAGAATTTGGAGAATTTTTTCAGATATTGAATACGCACCATCCTTCAATAAAGTTGAAATATGAACTGGATTCAAAATCCGTGAACTTCTTAGACACCACGGTTTTCTTTACTGCGCAACAGTCGGCTAATAGCAAATTGGCCACGAAAGTTTATTTCAAAAGTACGGATACTCATGCCTTGCTACATAAACAGAGTTATCACCCTAAACATACATTTAAAGGCCTAGTTAAATCACAGATACTCAGATTTCATAGAATATGTACCTTCCAGGAGGATTTTGAAATCGCAACGACGACGCTGTTTAAAGCGCTGCGAGGCAGGGGGTACTCAAAGAGGCTATTAAGATATGCAAAAGCTGAAGTTTTAAAAGGCTTGGCCCAGGTGCAAAGGAAGGAAGAAACGAACATCATTCCCTTTATCACCACCTATTCGGAGTCCAATAAAACGTTGATTTCAAAAATTAGGAACAACTTTAGGAATGTGCAGAATCAATTACCGGCACTTCAGCCATATAGAATAATTGCGGCCTTCAGGAGGAACAAGAATTTAAAGGACCTGATGGTACGCTCAAGAGTACCGTCGAATAGAGATAACTCACAATTATGGGTCCGTAGATATTTTCAACACAGTTCTTATCTGGTAAATAAATACAGTGGGGAGGGAGCACCAGTCTGGAAAAGGATATCAATTACAGACAGAAGTGTGATTTACGCAATTACCTGCAACACCTGTGGCAAACTTTATATAGGAGAGACGCAGCATACCATAGCAACACGGCTAAAACAGCACTTATATAACATCCAAAGATTTCATCTACAGACTGAACTTACCAGTCATTTTCAAATTCATCCGGTTTCGGGTCTAAAAGTGTCGGGCTTGGAAAGTAATCCCGGGTGGTCCAATGGGGAGAGGAGAATGAGGGAAAGAGTGTGGATAATGAAGTTAAGAACAATTGCACCCTTGGGGCTTAATGAAAGGAGGGGGTAGGATGGGGAGGTGGGGCTCCTCCTGGTGGTGAAGTGGGGAGAGGGGGGATTAGCACTTTATATAGGGGGGGGCCAGGAGAGAGGCAACAATGAATTAATTTACCTTTGGTTTTTTTTGATGAATTGGTCACTAATCATGTGAATAAAGCCTTCTTTGTCTTTTCCTTATCTTATATATGTGTGTGTGAATTGGTTGATTTCATTATGCATGTCTTTTAAGCACTTATTTTTGACAGCAGCACTTGTATGGCCGCCTCTCGCCCTGGAGCCCGCATATAGATGAATTATTTATATAATTGTTTCCTCTTCCCTTGCTGCCACCCGGGGGAGGTACGGCCTTCCCATCCTGGCCTGACTCTGAACCCAATCTAGGCCCTGACCCCAACTCCAGCCCTAACCCCAACCCAAACTTAGATCTTGACCACACCTGTGGCCCCGACCCCAACCCTGACCCCAACCTGGTTTGGGGCCCTGACTCTAATCGAGGCCCTAACCCCAACCCTGACCCCAACCCTAACTGGGGCCCTGACAGCAGCAGCACCAACCCCAATTCTAATCCCAACCCTAACTAGGGCCCTGACCCTAATCTTGGCCCTAACCCCAACCCCAACCCTAACCCCAACCCTTACCCCAACCCTAACTGGGGCCCTGACTATCATGGCTCCGACCCTAAGGCCAACCCTAACCCTAATTGGGGCCCTAACCCTAATGCTAACCCCAACCCTAACTGGGGCCCTAACTCTAATCGGGGCCCTAATCCCAACCCTAACTGGGGCCCTAGCTGTTTTGGCCCTAATCCTACTGTGGACCCCAACCCTAATCTGGGCCCTGACCCTAACCGGGGCCCTAACCCCAACCCTGACCCCAACCTTAAATTGGGCCTGGACTGCAACCGTGGCCCTAACTCTAACCCTAAACTCCAGTTGGGACCCCAAGAACAGGTACAACCCCAAGGGAAGATACAATAGGCCAGAGCACTGAAGAGCTTTGTGCTCCTTTTTCTTAAAAACGATATAAAACAAAACACCCTAACCCTAACCCTAACCCTAACCCTAACCCTAACCCTAACCCTAACCCTAACCCTAACCCCACCTGCAGGCCCGTAGACTTAACTTCAGGACAGGGACCCCTAGGGACCGACATGCAGACATGCAGGCCCGGGGCCATGGTTGTACTTACCTCAGTCCACGCGCTTACACCGGGGTTGCCGGCTCCCAGCTCCTTGTCCAGTCCAGCGCCTCCTGTAGGACAGGTAGAAATTACAGACAATAATATGACAAACACATTGACATCAATTGCGAATGAGCACTTACCTGTAGTCACGCCGCTTGCGCTCCAGCCGAGTGTCCTGCAAAAAAGAAAAACAACAGTAGTAGTACAAGCAGACATCCATAACCCTGACCCCCTAATTTTGACTGAACCTGATAAGGATCGAACAAAGGAAAGGGAGGTTTACCAGGGGGCAGCAGGACCAATTTATTCACCGCTAATTTCTCCCGGGGCAGCTAACCTACAGAGGAGAAAAAGTAATGTTAGCACTTGCCCAGATGACATGATTGTGCCTTTTCCATCTCCTACCAGGTCCAATCCAGTTGAGGGGATCCAGGGTCAGCCTCCAGCTCCACTGATAGTCACGGTTGGGGAGCCCCTTCCTAGGTCACCTAACATGGGTGAGGGAGGTTACATGATGAAAGGGGCCAATAAAGGGAATAACCCCATGATAAAACCCCGTTCTGAGCCCTCACCTACCATAAAAACTGAGGTGACCCCGAAAGGGACCACTCTTTTTTATCCAAATGTTCATCCCAGAACAGATAAAAAGATCCAAGAGTGGCATTTTACAGCGAAGAAACCAATTATTTTCATTGGAGATTCAAATCTAAAACGGATCCCTTCTTTTACCAATAACTTAGTACAAATTGAAAGCTATCCTGGGGCTACGTTCTATCATATTAATGGTGTACTGAGAGGCTGCCCTGAATCCCCTGCAACACAGAAGGTAATACTTTCATTGGGCATAAATAATAAAGATCAAGACCCGAGAAAGACAGCGATTAAGCAGTTGCAGCAGCTACTCAAGACTACTGAAAAGGTTTTCCCGAATGCATCGGTGTTTGTACCTATTATCATGTTTTCTACAAATTTAACTGCAGTACAGAAAACTAACTTGACTTTAATCAACAAATATATTGCAACTTATTGCACACCTCTATTGGAAATTCATAGTAGTTCTTTTTTTACGACAGGAGATAATATTCATTGGACTCCGGCTACAGCTAACAAAATATGGAGTCACTGGTGCCGCCAGTTAAACTTATAGAGGGGGACACGCGGCACAGGCCTCCCCCCATTGTTGATCATTCCAATGTTTTAAATTTATCGCTTACCTTTCAGCTCACACAGGCCCAAGTTGAGCTGCTTGAAAAAGGACTCACCTTCATTCCACTCCCTAAGCAGGACGGACGCCGGGACCTCCAGAGGGACCTCCATGCCTACCACAGAAAAATCAAACTGTTGAGCCATTTTGATTATGAAATTGATAGAGAACACATACCGTTCACATCTCCATCTACCTGGGAACCGGAGATTACACAAGTAGATCCACACATAAAACAATTAATTCAAAGAGATAAAATAGTAATTAATGAACATACTCACCTTCATACCCGAGCAGACAATCTCACCCCTTCCCAGAGGCAAGCACTTAGTGACCTGAAAAGGAACAAAGATATTGTTATCAAGCCAGCAGATAAAGGTTCGAAAATTGTTATCATGGACAAACAGCAGTACCTATTAGAAGCCAATCGGCAATTATCTAATTCAAAACATTATATAGCCATATCAGAATCATTGCAATCAAGAACACAGAAAGAAATATGTAATATTGTACAGGATTTATATCATGAAAAGTACATCAATCAGAAACAGAGGAATTTTCTTATGGGACTAGATACACCTAGAAACAGAATATTTTACTTACTGCCAAAAATCCATAAAGAACCGGAGGCATGGACGGTCCCTTTTCAGGTCCCGCCTGGACGGCCAATTGTGTCCGATTGTGGGAGCGAGTCCTATAACATAGCACAATATATTGATTTTTATTTGAATCCCCTGTCTCATCAGCATGTAAGTTATTTAAAAGATACGTATGATTTCCTGGAGAGGATCAAACAGGTACAGGCACCTAGTAATGCTTACCTTTTTACTATAGATGTGGAAAGTCTGTACACTAACATTGACACGGAGGCGGGGCTGCAGGCGGTAAGAAATATATTTTCACGTAACCCGGACCCCTCCAGACCAGATGAACATCTCATCCGTTTATTACACATCAGCTTAACAAAGAATGATTTTATGTTTAATGACAAATTTTACCTGCAGATATCGGGAACAGCCATGGGTAAGAAGTTTGCACCGGCCTATGCAGACATCTATATGGCGGAATGGGAAACGGCGGCCTTGGCTAAGTGCCCCTTCTTGCCCATGGCCTATTACAGATATCTCGATGACATATTTGGAGTATGGACGCATAGTCTCCATGATTTTGAACAGTTTTTCCAGATCCTTAATACTCACCATCCTTCCATTAAATTGAAGTATACGTTGGAGCGGGAGTCGGTCAACTTCCTCGATACCACTGTTTTCTTCTCTTCTTCCACACACACAACCCATAGACAGTTACTAACCAAGGTTTATTTCAAGGACACAGACACACACGCATTATTACATAAACACAGTCACCATCCAAAACATACCTTCAAGGGACTGGTGAAGTCTCAAGTCCTCAGGTTTCATAAAATATGTTCCCTTCGGAGTGACTTTGAGGCGGCTACCACAACCTTGTTTTCAGTCCTGCGGCGGAGGGGGTACTCCAAAAGATTCCTAAGATATACAAAAACAGAGACTCTAAAAGAGTTAACGACGAAAAGGAATGAACATAACAATAAACTGGTTCCATTAATTGTCACTTTTACAGAATCAAATAAGACCTTGGCCACAAAAATTAAGCATAATTTTGTGGGCCTACAGAGAAATATTCCACAATTGCAATCTTTTAGGATGATTGCGGCCTATAGAAGGAACAAAAATCTGAAAGATATGCTGGTGCGTTCGGCAATTTCCTCTAAGCCCAAGTCTTGTAGCACATCGTATCAGGAGTATTTCTCACCCCTAACTTACATTACAAACAGATACAGCAACACTTCAGCACCAGTATGGAGGTCAATGTCTTTGAACTCAGAAAATTTGGTTTATCTAATTACTTGTAGCCTCTGTGGGAAATTATATGTTGGTGAAACTCGAGCTAGCCTGCTAACACGACTCAAACAACACGTGTACAACATAAAACGATATCACATACAGACAATACTCACCAGTCATTTCCAGTTACATCCCCTCTCTGGTCTGAGGATTTGTGGCCTGGAGGGGGACCCCACGTGGACCAGCGGACGGAGGAGGAGGGTGGAGCGTAGATGGATAATGCGGCTGGGAACGGTGGCACCTAGGGGACTTAATGAAAAGATAGGGTGAGGGGAGAGGGGGGTGGTTGTCTCCGGAGGGATACGAAAAAATAGGTTTTAATTAAGGCTTTGGTTTTAAAATAAGCACTTATAGTTATATTTATCATATTTATTATTTATTTAGATTTATTATATTTATTATTTTATTGATTGTTAAAATTATAGTGATTTAAGATTCTCCTTCATACTTACCTGGGCTTGGAAATGAAGTGGATCCTCTGACTTTTGATAGCACTTGAAGACCTAATAAAGAATGACACAGGATGAATTATTTAGTGTGTCTTTTATAATGTGGTGTGATTTGGTTTCTTACCTGCTTGGATGATTGATGATGATTGTCCCCCTTTTTTTATATATGCATGCCTCACTTTTAGCACTTTCGATACATTAGCACTTATGTAGAGGCCCCACTTCCAATGTCCAAGAAAGCTTGATGAAGTCTTTTCCCGGGTAAGTGAATCACAGCCAGAGGACAGGATGATTGTTGTGCGCTTGACCTGTGATGTGATGAACAAGGAGTTTTAATAGGGCGGTTGGTTTCCCCCTCCCGGAGTCATTACACCCTCTGGACCTACTTAATATATACAGTTGGCCGCCTCACCTGCTGTCCTACTCTTGATGTTATGGCCCCAAACCAGCTGCAGCGTCCGTTGGGCCTCCGGCTCTCTTCTTTCCTGCTGCTGGGTCTAGTGGGGCCCCCCACAATTATATTAACACTCCCCTAACCTCAATGGGGCCTGCTCAGTCCTAACCCCAACCCTAACCCCAACCCTAACCCAAACCCTAACCCCAACCCCAACCCTAACCCCAACCCCAACCCCAACCCCAACCCTAACCCCAACCCTAACCCCAACCCCAACCCTAACCCCAACCCTAACCCCAACCCTAACCCCAACCCCAACCCTAACCCCAACTCTAACCCTAACCTAACAGGCCCGTGCAATGAGAGCTTTGGTTTTTTTTAAAAAAAAGCCTACTAAAACAGTGCCCCTAAAAAACCTAACCCTAACCCTAACCCTAACCCTAACCCTAACCCTAACCCTAACCCTAACCCTAATTAGGGTTAGTAAGGGAAAGTTAGGGTTTTGGCCAGGGTTACTAGTGGAAATTACAGCTTTCGATTTGGGTGCATTCTACGATTTGGCCACTTGAGGGAGTAATGAGCCACCATCAGAAATGTAAGGACAGAATTGTAAGCTGATCTTACAATTGTGGATCATATAGGAAAGTTACGGGATGTCCAAGATTTCAAGGTCTAGTTGACCTTAAAATTCAGGATATTTTAAGGAACATTGTCTTGCTCCCTTTGAATTACACACTACAAGTTAGGCCCTATTGACTTACATTGCCTAAGGTAATTATTTCAAAAATTTGCCAAAATTCACCAGAGAGAAGCACGGTCTCCATCCTTTACAGGTGTCATCTCCTGTCGCTAAAGAGTGCATTTGCCGGGTTTGGAAGCCCTAGCTCATTTGCTTCCTATATCTGTGGAGAGTAATGTTACCTTGAGGCCTGCCATTGACTTAACATTGCCTACAGTAATTATTTCAAAAATTTGCCAAAATTCACCAGGGTGGACCATGGTCTTCATTTTTTGCACATGTCATCTCCTCTCATAAGAGAGTGTGAGCACCATGTTTGGAAGCCCTAGCTCATTTGCTTCCTATATCTGTGGAGGGAAATGTTACGTTGAGGCCTGCCATTGACTTAACATTGCATATAGTAATCATTTTGAAAATTTGCCAAAATTCATCAGAGAGAAGCACGGTCTCCGTTGTTTACGGGTGTCATCTCCCATTGCTAGAGAGTGCGTGTGCCGAGTTTGAGAGCGGTATCTCTTTTCCTTTGGCATCTGCGAACTTGCAAAGTTTGGACAATACTCCCATTCAAATTTCCCATAGGATGTCCCGATGTTTGACGGCATCTCCCGGGAGAACGGAGGGAGGCAGGCACCCTACAATGTACGCCCGGGAAGGTCCAGGGACCCTCTGTGACATACTCCAAAAGTGTGTCCGTCGAACATTTTGGGTCTGACACTCGAAAAGGAAACAGGCCTCACAGCACTCTAATACTGGCAGGAGGTGATTTTTTGTGGGGTGGAAAAAATGAGATCAGCACCCCAAAGTCCGAGGACCACGAAACTTGGCACACGAAAGCGGTCCAGGAGGCCAAAACGATCCCCTCAGTTTCAGGCGGCTGGCTGCCACGGACGGCCTGTAGCGCCCCCTAGAATGTGCAGTTTTGCACACGCTTACAAGGTCGCCATTCGAGTTAAGAAGGTCCGATTGGGCCAAAACTCCAGATTTTGGGTTGGCTCCCTAAGAGGGTCAACATATGTCAGAAGCAGATCTGTAGCTTGCACACAAGGCGAGTTATAACCAACACCAATAGGGGAGCGCCATTGAACATGTACATCTTTGTTATATGGATTTCAAAGACAAATGTAGATTCTTAAAAATGCGTACTAGTTGCCTCTATTCTATGTAATTTAAGGGTTTGCCTGGTTAATTACGCTCTTACAAATCTGGCTTTTTAAGGAACGGTGTCTTACTGCCTCTGAATTACGGATTCCACGTTAGGCCTACTATCCCCATTGACTTACATTGCCTACAGTAATTTTTCCAAAAACTTGCCAAAATTCACCAGACAGAAGCATGGTCTCCATTGTTTACGGGTGTCATCTCCCATCGCTAGAGAGTGCGTGTGCCGAGTTTGGAAGCCCTAGCTCATTTGCTTCCTATATCTGTGGAGAGTAATGTTACCTTGAGGCCTGCCATTGACTTAACATTGCCTACAGTAATTATTTCAAAAATTTGCCAAAATTCACCAGGGTGGACCATGGTCTTCATTTTTTGCACATGTCATCTCCTCTCATAAGAGAGTGTGAACACCATGTTTGGAAGCCGTAGCTCGTTTGCTTCCTATATCTGTGGAGGAAAATGTTACCTTGAGGCCTGCCATTGACTTAACATTGCCTACAGTAATTATTTTGAATTTGGTTGCTTTCTACTATACATGTCTGGACACGTTTGAAAATGGCACTGTCATCGGTGATTTTAGGTTTATAAACATATCAATTTTAATTTTGTTGCCATACATGTATCAAGATGTCTGAGAGTGGTCTGGAGAGCAGTGGACACACGAGTGTATGTATACCTTAGACCAGTGGTTCTCAAACTTTTTTCAGTGATGTACCCCCTTAGAAATATATTTTTAGTCAAGTACCCCCTGAGACGGGCAAAACATTTTTGGAAGAAAAAAACGTACAGTGCTGTAAAATCAGTGTCTGATTTATTAAAGCCAAACAACTTATATCAGTGAACCTGACAAATACATTCATATTGCAAACATTGCATGTAGAAACAAAAAAGAAAAACAGAAGACGGTGACCACCAGGAAGGCATAAAACCAGTCAAAACTCAAATATGCAAAACAGTGCTAATTTATATTGGTCTCTGTAATGGTACAAAATAAAAAATATACATAAATAACTAAAATGTGTTCACAGAAATAAATCTATAACTTAATCATAACTAAATAATATTTTGTTTACAAAATAAATTAACTTAAATAAAGATTTGCTCACAAAAAATAATGTTATCTCTTTTATGATCAAAAAAATAAGATTGCACTTAAATCACTTTGCATTGAACATTTGATTAGATTTGAACAGTATGTAACAGGTGGTGATTTATGAACAGGAAAAATGTACTCAGTCCATTTTAGTGAGAAATATGGGCTTGCACCTCACTGAGGATCTTTGTCATTCTTGGTGGCAGGGAGGCAACTGCAGTGATCAAGCTCTTCTCCAGGCACAGTCTGTTTCTTTGCTTTGTTTTTATCAGCATCATTGCTGAGAAGGAGGCCTCACATAAATATGTGGATGCAAAGGGTAGCAGCTGCTCCAAAGCTTTCTGTCCCAGCTCAGGGTGCTCCTGCCTCACACACACCCAAAACTGTGTGAGAGTGGATGCAGCAAACTTCATCTGCAGGCCACGGTCAGATGCTACTTCTATCAGTTTTTCCTGATGAGTGACAGGAAGCTTGCTTCTGTTTGCTTCAGACAAGAGAAATGGGTTTCTCACCCAATCCAGCTGTGCAGATTTCTTATCCATGTCAGCAAAATAGGAGTGAAAACCACTGATCAAGTTAGCCAAATGTCCCACTATGATTAACTTCACCTGAGCTGTCGCCACATCCTCATTGGAGAGAGTCTGTCTGACTTGATCAAATGGTAGAGCAAAGTGAAAAATTTTCTAAGTATTGATCTATACATCTTTCAGGTATGAGCTGTGATGACAGATTAAACAGGGAAAAATGCAGACTTGTTACCTTGAAATTCTAAATTTTGAAGGGACAAGTATGCCTTCTTAATGCCGTATTTTCAAGGGGAAAATATGCACTTACAACCCTAATAACAAATTTGTTAGGGGAGAGTGTGGATTTTCAAGGCCGTCGTAACCCTAAATCCACAATTGCTAGGGAAAAATGCAGAGTTGTTACCTTGAAAACCTAGATTTGGAAGGGACAAATATGGCTTAATGCCGTATTTTCAAGGGGAAACTGTGTACTTACAACCCTAATTACAAAATTGTTAGAGGAGAGTCCGGATTTTCAAGGCTGTCGTAACCCTACATCCATAATTGCTAGGAGAAATTTTGGACTTATCCCACAAAGGTCTCACTTGATCAACTGGTAGAGCAAAGTAAAATATTTTCTAAGTCTTGGTCTATACTTCTTCCAGGTATGAGCCGTGATGACAGATTATACAGGGAAAAATGCAGACTTGTTACCTTGAAATTCTAAATTTTGAAGGGACAAGTACGGCTTCTCAATGCTGTATTTTCAAGGGGAAAATATGTACTTACAACCCTAATAACAAAATTGTTAGGGGAGAGTGTGGATTTTCAAGGCTGTTGTAACCCTAAATCCACAATTGCTAGGGAAAAATCCAGAATTGTTACCTTGAAAACCTAGATTTTGAAGGGACAAGTGTGGCTTCTCAATGACGTATTTTCAAGGGGAAAATATGTACTTACAACCCTAATAACAAATTTGGTAGGGGAGAGTCTGGATTTTCAATGCCGTCGTAACCCTAAATCCGTAATTGCTAGGACAAATTTTGGACTGATCACACATAGGTCTCACTTGATAAACTGGTAGAGCAAAATGAAAAATTTTCTAAGTCTTGATTTATACATCTTTCAGGTATGAGCTGTGATGACAGATTAAACAGGGAAAAATGCAGACTTGTTACCTTGAAATTCTAAATTTTGAAGGGACAAGTATGCCTTCTTAATGCCGTATTTTCAAGGGGAAAATATGCACTTACAACCCTAATAACAAATTTGTTAGGGGAGAGTGTGGATTTTCAAGGCCTGTCGTAACCCTAAATCCACAATTGCTAGGGAAAAATGCAGAGTTGTTACCTTGAAAACCTAGATTTGGAAGGGACAAATATGGCTTAATGCCGTATTTTCAAGGGGAAACTGTGTACTTACAACCCTAATTACAAAATTGTTAGAGGAGAGTCCGGATTTTCAAGGCTGTCGTAACCCTACATCCGTAATTGCTAGGAGAAATTTTGGACTTATCCCACAAAGGTCTCACTTGATCAACTGGTAGAGCAAAGTAAAATATTTTCTAAGTCTTGGTCTATACTTCTTCCAGGTATGAGCCGTGATGACAGATTATACAGGGAAAAATGCAGACTTGTTACCTTGAAATTCTAAATTTTGAAGGGACAAGTACGGCTTCTCAATGCTGTATTTTCAAGGGGAAAATATGTACTTACAACCCTAATAACAAAATTGTTAGGGGAGAGTGTGGATTTTCAAGGCTGTTGTAACCCTAAATCCACAATTGCTAGGGGAAAATCCAGAATTGTTACCTTGAAAACCTAGATTTTGAAGGGACAAGTGTGGCTTCTCAATGCCGTATTTTCAAGGGGAAAATATGTACTTACAACCCTAATAACAAATTTGGTAGGGGAGAGTCCGGATTTTCAATGCCGTCATAACCCTAAATCCGTAATTGCTAGGACAAATTTTGGACTGATCACACATAGGTCTGACTTGATAAACTGGTAGAGCAAAATGAAAAATTTTCTAAGTCTTGATTTATACATCTTTCAGGTATGAGCTGTGATGACAGATTAAACAGGGAAAAATGCAGACTTGTTACCTTGAAATTCTAAATTTTGAAGGGACAAGTATGCCTTCTTAATGCCGTATTTTCAAGGGGAAAATATGCACTTACAACCCTAATAACAAATTTGTTAGGGGAGAGTGTGGATTTTCAAGGCCGTCGTAACCCTAAATCCACAATTGCTAGGGAAAAATGCAGAGTTGTTACCTTGAAAACCTAGATTTGGAAGGGACAAATATGACTTAATGCCATATTTTCAAGGGGAAACTGTGTACTTACAACCCTAATTACAAAATTGTTAGAGGAGAGTCCGGATTTTCAAGGCTGTCGTAACCCTACATCCATAATTGCTAGGAGAAATTTTGGACTTATCCCACAAAGGTCTCACTTGATCAACTGGTAGAGCAAAGTAAAATATTTTCTAAGTCTTGGTCTATACTTCTTCCAGGTATGAGCCGTGATGACAGATTATACAGGGAAAAATGCAGACTTGTTACCTTGAAATTCTAAATTTTGAAGGGACAAGTGTGGCTTCTCAATGCCGTATTTTCAAGGGGAAAATATGTACTTACAACCCTAATAACAAATTTGGTAGGGGAGAGTCCAGATTTTCAATGCCGTCGTAACCCTAAATCCGTAATTGCTAGGACAAATTTTGGACTGATCACACATAGGTCTGACTTGATCAAATGGTAGAGCAAAGTGAAAAATTTTCTAAGTCTTGATCTATACATCTTTCAGGTATGAGCCGTGATGACAGATTATACAGGGAAAAATGCAGACTTGTTACCTTGAATTTCTAAATTTTGAAGGGACAAGTACGGCTTCTCAATGCTGTATTTTCAAGGGGAAAATATGTACTTACAACCCTAATAACAAAATTGTTAGGGGAGAGTGTGGATTTTCAAGGCTGTTGTAACCCTAAATCCACAATTGCTAGGGAAAAATCCAGAATTGTTACCTTGAAAACCTAGATTTTGAAGGGACAAGTGTGGCTTCTCAATGACGTATTTTCAAGGGGAAAATATGTACTTACAACCCTAATAACAAATTTGGTAGGGGAGAGTCCGGATTTTCAATGCCGTCGTAACCCTAAATCCGTAATTGCTAGGACAAATTTTGGACTGATCACACATAGGTCTCACTTGATAAACTGGTAGAGCAAAATGAAAAATTTTCTAAGTCTTGATTTATACATCTTTCAGGTATGAGCTGTGATGACAGATTAAACAGGGAAAAATGCAGACTTGTTACCTTGAAATTCTAAATTTTGAAGGGACAAGTATGCCTTCTTAATGCCGTATTTTCAAGGGGAAAATATGTACTTACAACCCTAATAACAAATTTGTTAGGGGAGAGTGTGGATTTTCAAGGCCGTCGTAACCCTAAATCCACAATTGCTAGGGAAAAATGCAGAGTTGTTACCTTGAAAACCTAGATTTGGAAGGGACAAATATGGCTTAATGCCGTATTTTCAAGGGGAAACTGTGTACTTACAACCCTAATTACAAAATTGTTAGAGGAGAGTCCAGATTTTCAAGGCTGTCGTAACCCTACATCCATAATTGCTAGGAGAAATTTTGGACTTATCCCACAAAGGTCTCACTTGATCAACTGGTAGAGCAAAGTAAAATATTTTCTAAGTCTTGGTCTATACTTCTTCCAGGTATGAGCCGTGATGACAGATTATACAGGGAAAAATGCAGACTTGTTACCTTGAAATTCTAAATTTTGAAGGGACAAGTGTGGCTTCTCAATGCCGTATTTTCAAGGGGAAAATATGTACTTACAACCCTAATAACAAATTTGGTAGGGGAGAGTCCGGATTTTCAATGCCGTCATAACCCTAAATCCGTAATTGCTAGGACAAATTTTGGACTGATCACACATAGGTCTGACTTGATCAAATGGTAGAGCAAAGTGAAAAATTTTCTAAGTCTTGATCTATACATCTTTCAGGTATGAGCCGTGATGACAGATTATAGAGGGCAAAATGCAGACTTGTTAATTACTTGTTACTTTTTACAAAAGGTTCATTTACCAGTTATTTTTTTCAAAAAATACAATTTTCGATATTATAATAGCTGATCTTGTGCTGACTACAAAAAAGTTATGGGACTTTGAAAATACTTCTTACATTTCTTCAAATTGAAAACAATATCAGTGCATGACAAAATCATGAGTGTCTGAAAATACTCTCAGACGACAGAGGGTTAAGACCTTACAAATCTGTAATTGTAAGGACTTGTCCCAGATGGTTCATTGCTCCTCCTGGTGGTGGAGAAAAATAAAAAATTGAAATTAAATTCGAAAAATGACTAAGTGCCTAAGTCCCCTGTCCCTAACCGAGGCCATATTGGTTCACCTTACAATTACGGATTTTTTTTTGGGTCAATGGGAATTTGAATGGGGTTCGCCACAATGTCAAGGGCTGCGGGTGCTCCGCAGCGTCCCGCACTCGCCGATTTCGCAAAAAATGTTAGAAAAGTCCAGGATTGCTAGAATTCCAGCCGTAATTGTCACCTTATAATTACGGATTTTTTGCCCAAAACCCTAACCCTAACCCTAACCCTAACCCTAACCCTAACCCTAACCCTAACCCTAACCCTAATTAGGGTTAGTAAGGGAAAGTTAGGGTTTTGGCCAGGGTTACTAGTGGAAATTACAGCTTTCGATTTGGGTGCATTCTACGATTTGGCCACTTGAGGGAGTAATGAGCCACCATCAGAAATGTAAGGACAGAATTGTAAGCTGATCTTGCAATTGTGGATCATATAGGAAAGTTACGGGATGTCCAAGATTTCAAGGTCTAGTTGACCTTAAAATTCAGGATATTTTAAGGAACATTGTCTTGCTCCCTTTGAATTACACACTACAAGTTAGGCCCTATTGACTTACATTGCCTAAGGTAATTATTTCAAAAATTTGCCAAAATTCACCAGAGAGAAGCACGGTCTCCATCCTTTACAGGTGTCATCTCCTGTCGCTAAAGAGTGCATGTGCCGAGTTTGGAAGCCCTAGCTCATTTGCTTCCTATATCTGTGGAGGGAAATGTTACCTTGAGGCCTGCCATTGACTTAACATTGCCTACAGTAATTATTTCAAAAATTTGCCATAATTCACCAGGGTGGACCATGGTCTTCATTTTTTGCACATGTCATCTCCTCTCATAAGAGAGTGTGAGCACCATGTTTGGAAGCCCTAGCTCATTTGCTTCCTATATCTGTGGAGGGAAATGTTACGTTGAGGCCTGCCATTGACTTAACATTGCATATAGTAATCATTTTGAAAATTTGCCAAAATTCATCAGAGAGAAGCACGGTCTCCGTTGTTTACGGGTGTCATCTCCCATTGCTAGAGAGTGCGTGTGCCGAGTTTGAGAGCGGTATCTCTTTTCCTTTGGCATCTGCGAACTTGCAAAGTTTGGACAATACTCCCATTCAAATTTCCCATAGGATGTCCCGATGTTTGACGGCATCTCCCGGGAGAACGGAGGGAGTCAGGCACCCTAAAATGTACGCCCGGGAAGGTCCAGGGACCCTCTGTGACATACTCCAAAAGTGTGTCCGTCGGACATTTTGGGTCTGACACTCGAAAAGGAAACAGGCTTCACAGCACTCTAACACTGGCAGGAGGTGATTTTTTGTGGGGTGGAAAAAATGAGATCAGCACCCCAAAGTCCGAGGACCACGAAACTTGGCACACGAAAGCGGTCCGGGAGGCCAAAACGATCCCCTCAGTTTCAGGCGGCTGGCTTCCACGGACGGCCTGTAGCGCCCCCTAGAATGTGCAGTTTTGCACACGCTTACAAGGTCGCCATTCCAGTTAAGAAGGTCCGATTGGGCCAAAACTCCAGATTTTGGGTTGGCTCCCTAAGAGGTTCAACATATGTCAGAAGCAGATCTGTAGCTTGCACACAAGGCGAGTTATAACCAACACCAATAGGGGGCGCCATTGAACATGTACATCTTTGTTATATGGATTTCAAAGACAAATGTAGATTCTTAAAAATGCGTACTAGTTGCCTCTATTCTATGTAATTTAAGGGTTTGCCTGGTTAATTACGCTCTTACAAATCTGGCTTTTTAAGGAACGGTGTCTTACTGCCTCTGAATTACGGATTCCACGTTAGGCCTACTATCCCCATTGACTTACATTGCCTACAGTAATTTTTCCAAAAATTTGCCAAAATTCACCAGACAGAAGCATGGTCTCCATTGTTTACGGGTGTCATCTCCTGTCACTAGAGAGTGCGTGTGCCGAGTTTGGAAGCCCTAGCTCATTTGCTTCCTATATCTGTGGAGAGTAATGTTACCTTGAGGCCTGCCATTGACTTAACATTGCCTACAGTAATTATTTCAAAAATTTGCCAAAATTCACCAGGGTGGACCATGGTCTTCATTTTTTGCACATGTCATCTCCTCTCATAAGAGAGTGTGAGCACCATGTTTGGAAGCCCTAGCTCATTTGCTTCCTATATCTGTGGAGGGAAATGTTACGTTGAGTCCTGCCATTGACTTAACATTGCATATAGTAATCATTTTGAAAATTTGCCAAAATTCATCAGAGAGAAGCACGGTCTCCGTTGTTTACGGGTGTCATCTCCCATTGCTAGAGAGTGCGTGTGCCGAGTTTGAGAGTGGTATCTCTTTTCCTTTGGCATCTGCGAACTTGCAAAGTTTGGACAATACTCCCATTCAAATTTCCCATAGGATGTCCCGATGTTTGACGGCATCTCCCGGGAGAACGGAGGGAGGCAGGCACCCTACAATGTACGCCCGGGAAGGTCCAGGGACCCTCTGTGACATACTCCAAAAGTGTGTCCGTCGGACATTTTGGGTCTGACACTCGAAAAGGAAACAGGCCTCACAGCACTCTAACACTGGCAGGAGGTGATTTTTTGTGGGGTGGAAAAAATGAGATCAGCACCCCAAAGTCCGAGGACCACGAAACTTGGCACACGAAAGCGGTCCGGGAGGCCAAAACGATCCCCTCAGTTTCAGGCGGCTGGCTGCCACGGACGACCTGTAGCGCCCCCTAGAATGTGCAGTTTTGCACACGCTTACAAGGTCGCCATTCCAGTTAAGAAGGTCCGATTGGGCCAAAACTCCAGATTTTGGGTTGGCTCCCTAAGAGGTTCAACATATGTCAGAAGCAGATCTGTAGCAAAACTGTGTGAGAGTGGATGCAGCAAACTTCATCTGCAGGCCACGGTCAGATGCTACTTCTATCAGTTTTTCCTGATGAGTGACAGGAAGCTTGCTTCTGTTTGCTTCAGACAAGAGAAATGGGTTTCTCACCCAATCCAGCTGTGCAGATTTCTTATCCATGTCAGCAAAATAGGAGTGAAAACCACTGATCAAGTTAGCCAAATGTCCCACTATGATTAACTTCACCTGAGCTGTCACCACATCCTCATTGGAGAGAGTCTGTCTGACTTGATCAAATGGTAGAGCAAAGTGAAAAATTTTCTAAGTATTGATCTATACATCTTTCAGGTATGAGCTGTGATGACAGATTAAACAGGGAAAAATGCAGACTTGTTACCTTGAAATTCTACATTTTGAAGGGACAAGTATGCCTTCTTAATGCCGTATTTTCAAGGGGAAAATATGCACTTACAACCCTAATAACAAATTTGTTAGGGGAGAGTGTGGATTTTCAAGGCTGTCGTAACCCTAAATCCACAATTGCTAGGGAAAAATGCAGAGTTGTTACCTTGAAAACCTAGATTTGGAAGGGACAAATATGGCTTAATGCCGTATTTTCAAGGGGAAACTGTGTACTTACAACCCTAATTACAAAATTGTTAGAGGAGAGTCTGGATTTTCAAGGCTGTCGTAACCCTACATCCATAATTGCTAGGAGAAGTTTTGGACTTATCCCACAAAGGTCTCACTTGATCAACTGGTAGAGCAAAGTAAAATATTTTCTAAGTCTTGGTCTATACTTCTTCCAGGTATGAGCCGTGATGACAGATTATACAGGGAAAAATGCAGACTTGTTACCTTGAAATTCTAAATTTTGAAGGGACAAGTACGGCTTCTCAATGCTGTATTTTCAAGGGGAAAATATGTACTTACAACCCTAATAACAAAATTGTTAGGGGAGAGTGTGGATTTTCAATGCCGTCGTAACCCTAAATCCACAATTGCTAGGGAAAAACCCAGAATTATTACCTTGAAAACCTAGATTTTGAAGGGACAAGTGTGGCTTCTCAATGCCGTATTTTCAAGGGGAAAATATGTACTTACAACCCTAATAACAAATTTGGTAGGGGAGAGTCCGGATTTTCAATGCCTTCGTAACCCTAAATCCGTAATTACTAGGACAAATTTTGGACTGATCACACATAGGTCTGACTTGATCAAATGGTAGAGCAAAGTGAAAAATTTTCTAAGTCTTGATCTATACATCTTTCAGGTATGAGCCGTGATGACAGATTATAGAGGGAAAAATGCAGACTTGTTACCTTGAAATTCTAAATTTTGAAGGGACAAGTGTGGCTTCTCAATGCCGTATTTTCAAGGGGAAAATATGTACTTACAACCCTAATAACAAATTTGGTAGGGGAGAGTCCGGATTTTCAATGCCGTCGTAACCCTAAATCCGTAATTGCTAGGACAAATTTTGGACTGATCACACATAGGTCTGACTTGATCAAATGGTAGAGCAAAGTGAAAAATTTTCTAAGTCTTGATCTATACATCTTTCAGGTATGAGCCGTGATGACAGATTATAGAGGGAAAAATGCAGACTTGTTACCTTGAAATTCTAAATTTTGAAGGGACAAGTACGGCTTCTCAATGCTGTATTTTCAAGGGGAAAATATGTACTTACAACCCTAATAACAAAATTGTTAGGGGAGAGTGTGGATTTTCAAGGCTGTTGTAACCCTAAATCCACAATTGCTAGGGAAAAATCCAGAATTGTTACCTTGAAAACCTAGATTTTGAAGGGACAAGTGTGGCTTCTCAATGACGTATTTTCAAGGGGAAAATATGTACTTACAACCCTAATAACAAATTTGGTAGGGGAGAGTCCGGATTTTCAATGCCGTCGTAACCCTAAATCCGTAATTGCTAGGACAAATTTTGGACTGATCACACATAGGTCTCACTTGATAAACTGGTAGAGCAAAATGAAAAATTTTCTAAGTCTTGATTTATACATCTTTCAGGTATGAGCTGTGATGACAGATTAAACAGGGAAAAATGCAGACTTGTTACCTTGAAATTCTAAATTTTGAAGGGACAAGTATGCCTTCTTAATGCCGTATTTTCAAGGGGAAAAATATGTACTTACAACCCTAATAACAAATTTGTTAGGGGAGAGTGTGGATTTTCAAGGCCGTCATAACCCTAAATCCACAATTGCTAGGGAAAAATGCAGAGTTGTTACCTTGAAAACCTAGATTTGGAAGGGACAAATATGGCTTAATGCCGTATTTTCAAGGGGAAACTGTGTACTTACAACCCTAATTACAAAATTGTTAGAGGAGAGTCCAGATTTTCAAGGCTGTCGTAACCCTACATCCATAATTGCTAGGAGAAATTTTGGACTTATCCCACAAAGGTCTCACTTGATCAACTGGTAGAGCAAAGTAAAATATTTTCTAAGTCTTGGTCTATACTTCTTCCAGGTATGAGCCGTGATGACAGATTATAGAGGGAAAAATGCAGACTTGTTACCTTGAAATTCTAAATTTTGAAGGGACAAGTGTGGCTTCTCAATGCCGTATTTTCAAGGGGAAAATATGTACTTACAACCCTAATAACAAATTTGGTAGGGGAGAGTGTGGATTTTCAATGCCGTCGTAACCCTAAATCCGTAATTGCTAGGACAAATTTTGGACTGATCACACATAGGTCTGACTTGATCAAATGGTAGAGCAAAGTGAAAACTTTTCTAAGTCTTGATCTATACATCTTTCAGGTATGAGCCGTGATGACAGATTATAGAGGGAAAAATGCAGACTTGTTAATTACTTGTTACTTTTTACAAAAGGTTCATTTACCAGTTATTTTTTTCAAAAAATACAATTTTCGATATTATAATAGCTGATCTTGTGCTGACTACAAAAAAGTTATGGGACTTTGAAAATACTTCTTACATTTCTTCAAATTGAAAACAATATCAGTGCATGACAAAATCATGAGTGTCTGAAAATACTCTCAGACGACAGAGGGTTAAGACCTTACAAATCTGTAATTGTAAGGACTTGTCCCAGATGGTTCATTGCTCCTCCTGGTGGTGGAGAAAAATAAAAAATTGAAATTAAATTCGAAAAATGACTAAGTGCCTAAGTCCCCAGTCCCTAACCGAGGCCATATTGGTTCACCTTACAATTACGGATTTTTTTTTGGGTCAATGGGAATTTGAATGGGGTTCGCCACAATGTCAAGGGCTGCGGGTGCTCCGCAGCGTCCCGCACTCGCCGATTTCGCAAAAAATGTTAGAAAAGTCCAGGATTGCTAGAATTCCAGCCGTAATTGTCACCTTATAATTACGGATTTTTTGCCCAAAACCCTAACCCTAACCCTAACCCTAACCCTAACCCTAACCCTAACCCTAACCCCAACCCCAACCCTAACCCTAACCCCTAACCCTAATGCATTCTGATTGGACGAAGGTTTTTCTTGAATAACTCCTGAACCATACGTCCTAGAGACTTGCAACCAGTGTCTGTCTGATATAATTCGACCATTCCACATCCAACGGTACCACCCATGACTCTCTATGACTTACTGTTCCCAAGATACAGAAAAAACAAAGTTTTTTTGGACATATCTCCGGACTCCAGTGGAACCAATGGAAAGCCCATACCCGAAAATGGGGGGATAGGACATGGTCCCATGTCTCTAGCTCATTGCGTTCTTGAGATATCACTCTCCAAAAGGATCGTCACTTTGACGATCGTGGTTATTACCCCTATACCTAACCCTAACCCTAACCCTAACCCTAACCCTAATTTTGGTTATTACCCCTATACCTAACCCTAACCCTAACCCTAACCCTAACCCTAACCCTAATGCATTCTGATTGGACGAAGGTTTTTCTTGAATAACTCCTGAACCATTCGTCCTAGAGACTTGCAACCAGTGTCCATCTGATATAATTCGACCATTCCACATCCAACGGTACCACCCATGACTCTCTATGACTTACTGTTCCCAAGATACAGAAAAAACAAAGTTTTTTTGGACATATCTCCGGACTCGAACGTGGTACACGCTCGAAAGTGGAACCAATGGAAAGCCCATACCCGAAAATGGGGGGATAGGACATGGTCCCATGTCTCTAGCTCATTGCGTTCTTGAGATATCACTCTCCAAAAGGATCGTCACTTTGACGATCGTGGTTATTACCCCTATACCTAACCCTAACCCTAACCCTAAACCCTAACCCTAACCCTAACCCTAACCCTAACCCCTAACCCTAACCCTAACCCTAACCCTAAACCCTAACCCTAACCCTAACCCTGATTTTGACCCTAATCCTAACCCTAACCTAACCCTAACCCTAACCCAACCCCAACCCCAACCCCAACCCTAACCCTAACAACCCTAACCCTAACCCTAACAACCCTAACCCTAACCCTAACCCTAACCCCAACCCCAACCCTAACCCTAACCCCTAACCCTAATGCATTCTGATTGGACGAAGGTTTTTCTTGAATAACTCCTGAACCATACGTCCTAGAGACTTGCAACCAGTGTCTGTCTGATATAATTCGACCATTCCACATCCAACGGTACCACCCATGACTCTCTATGACTTACTGTTCCCAAGATACAGAAAAAACAAAGTTTTTTTGGACATATCTCCGGACTCCAGTGGAACCAATGGAAAGCCCATACCCGAAAATGGGGGGATAGGACATGGTCCCATGTCTCTAGCTCATTGCGTTCTTGAGATATCACTCTCCAAAAGGATCGTCACTTTGACGATCGTGGTTATTACCCCTATACCTAACCCTAACCCCAACCCTAACCCCAACCCCAACCCCAACCCCAACCCCAACCCTAACCCTAACCCTAACCCTAAATTTTTTTCTTCCTAACCCTAACCCTAACCCTAACCCTTAACCCTAACCCTAACCCCTAACCCCTAACCCTGACCCTGACCCTGACCCTGACCCTGACCCTGACCCTAACCCTAACCCCAACCCTAACCCTAACCCTAACCCTAAACCCTAAACCCTAACCCTAACCCTAACCCTAAACCCTAAACCCTAACCCTAACCCTAACCCTAAACCCTAACCCTAACCCTCTAACCCTAACCCTCTAACCCTAACCCTAACCCCCCAGGGGACCCAAATCTCCCCCTATCCTAACCTTGAGACAATATTTTAGCTGTGACTCTTTCCCCAACTCAGACTATCATTACACCTCTCATTTATACATTTTATGACGGATTGGTGTTGGGAGCAGTACACTGGGAAATACATGAACGAGGGGATAAAAAAGATCGGGTGGGCCAGTGCAAATTCCGGCCTATACAACCTGGACTATCCACCATTAGAGGGGAGTCTGGGAAGGTACAAATGGCTGGAATTTTAGAATATTTTCCTACAACCTAACCCTAACCCTAATACGAATATAGATACGGAGGCTGGATTACAGGCGGTGAGCAACATACTTTTGGGAAACCCAGATCCTTCGCGGCCGGATGAACAACTGCTTCAGCTTTTGCACATCAGCTTGACAAAGAACGATTTCATCTTCAATGGGGAACATTATTTACAGATATCGGGAACGGCCATGGGAAAGAAGTTCGCACCAGCCTACGCAGATATTTATATGGCCGAATGGGAGGCAGGTGCGCTGGCTAAGTGCCCACTCTTGCCCAGGGCCTATTACCGATACCTGGATGATATCTTTGGTGTTTGGCCTTACAGCGTACGGGAATTTGAAGAATTTTTTCAGATATTGAATACACACCATCCGTCAATAAAACTTAAATATGAATTACATTCGAAGTCCGTGAATTTTCTGGACACTACAGTTTTTTTTGGTTTGACACAACCAGCTAACTCTCGCTTAGCCACAAAGGTATATTTCAAAACTACTGACACTCATGCCCTGCTACACAAACAGAGCTACCATCCAAAACACACATTTAAAGGCATAGTTAAATCTCAAATACTTAGATTTCACAGAATATGTACCTTTAGCGAGGATTTTGAAATCGCGACTGCAACATTATTTAAAGCGCTACGACGCAGGGGATATTCTAAGAGGCTGCTAAGGTGTGCTAAAGCTGAAGCAGTATCAGGTCGAGTACTAGGACCGCGTGAGGAGGATACAAACATCATTCCTTTTATTACTACCTTCTCGGAGTCCAATAAAGCGTTGATTGGGAAAATTAGGAACAACTTCGCCAATGTGCAAAGCCATTTACCATCACTCCGGACGCACAGGATAATTGCGGCCTACAGACGGAATAAAAATCTGAAGGATCTTTTAGTGCGCTCAGGGTTACCAGCGAGGACGGAAGACTCACAAGTACAACTCCGCAGGCTTTTTCAATTTAGGTCATTTTTGGTAAATAAATATAGTGGGGAGGAGGCACCGGTGTGGAAAAAGGTATCGATAACGGACAAGAACGTGGTCTATGTAATTGCCTGCAGCACCTGTGGCAAACTTTATATAGGGGAGACACAACATACAATACTGGTGCGATTAAAACAACATCTTTATAATATTCGCAAATTTCAATTACAAACAGAGTTGACTTACCATTTCCAAGTTCATCCAGTTTCAGACTTGAGGATATCGGGCCTGGACACCAATCCGGGGTGGTCTAATGGGGAGAGAAAAACAATAGAGAGAAGGTGGATAGCAAAATTGAAAACAGTTGCACCTTGGGGACTTAATGAAAGGGGTGGATAGAGTGGGAGGGTGGTCTCCCCATGGTGGGGTGAGGTGAGGGAGGGAAGAAGCACTTTTTGGAAATGGGGGGGCCAGGATGGGGGCAATAATGAATTGGTTTTGTGGTGAAGATTAATAAAGAGTGTCGCCTTTGACCATCTTTATATTCACGTATGTGTCTTTATGGAGATATGTATAAATATATATGCATATATATATATATATATATATATATATATATATATATATATATATATGTGTGTGTGTGTGTGTGTGTGTGTGGGAATGTGTGCATAAATGACCACATAATATATAAAATAATGCATGTTTTTAAGCACTTATTTATAACAACAGCACTTCTAGGAAGCCTCGTATCCTGGAGCCCCCATATATGAATTATTTAATATTAGAATTCCTCCCCTCCTTGCTCCCTCCTCCGGCGAGTAACTGGCCCCTCGCCCTGGCCTGAACTTTATTTGCACATGAGGCCGTGACCCACACCCTGTCTCTAACCCTTACTCTAACCTGGGCCCTAACCCCAACCGTGACATCGATGGGGGCCCGAACCCCGATGGTTATCTAGGCCCTACCTGATTATGACCTCTGACCCTAATCTGGGCTCTAACCCCAACCAGGACAGGACTCTAGCCCCGACCCTAGCCATGCCCTGACCCCAACCCTGACCCTAACCCCAACCCTAATTGGGGCCCTGACCCTAACCCTAACTGCAGCCTGGGGGCCCCAATTCCAACCCTAACCCTAACCCCAACCCTAATTGGGGCCCTGACCCTAACCCTAACTTCGGCCTGGGGCCCTGACCCCAACCTCAACCCTAACCCTAACCCCAACCCTAATGGGGACCCTGACCTTAACCCTGACCTTGGTTTTGGGCACCCAACCCCAACCCTGACTTTAACCCCAACCCTAATTCTAGCCTGGGCCCAAACCCTAACCCTAATTGGGGCTGGGAGCCCAACCCGTGCTGGGACAATAACCCTAGCCCTAAGGCTAAGGGCAATTCCTTTTTTTGGGGGGGAAAATGCAATAGGCCAGAGCACTAAAGAGCTTTGTGCTCTCTTTTAAAATTATAATTAATCAAAATCCTAACCTAGCCAGTGCCATTGCCTTCTCCTTCCTCTTTTGAAGCTGATCCCATATTAACCCTTTCCCTGTCTTTTCTTCCTGCTCTTTCTCTTTCCTTCTCCCTCCTGAGGAAAACCCCTCATTAGAGCCTGGGGATCCTATGCCCCTTAGAATAGCTAGGTCAACCCACTTTTTAGGCTGACTTCAGCACCTTTTTAGCTAAGCAGGGCTAGTCCTGGATAGCTGAAGGATGGGAGACCATTTTATTTAAGAGAGTTTGTATTGGAGGAGAGTGGAAGTTTTACCTCTTAGAATTCAAAGGGACCAATAGGGACCCTAACCCTGTTCCTTTAGGCAAAAGCCCCTCCCCAGAATAATCAGAGAACTCCTATAGGGGTGTGACTCCTATCTCCTGGACCCGGTGTCAACCTATAGGAAAGGGTGATGTTGAGAACTGTGTTTATGGCCAATCCCCCTGGGTGTATCTATATAGTACACCTAGCTTTACAGCCTCCATTTTCCTCTGATGAAGCTGAGAAGCGAAAAGCAAATAATTTGGACAAAGCTTTGTATATTTTTAAGAGTTTTTATTAAAGAATTTTTAAAAAAAAACAAATAAATTACAATTTTTAATCTGATTAGTCACTTGAGGTTCCCCCACCGCCTGCAAAGAGAAGAAAGATTACAAACAAACAAACAACTGGATAAGGCCTGAAGGCCGAGGCCTACCGGATTCTCCAGGCGACAGTGGATTCCATTCCAGGAGCAAAGAACTTGCAAGGGAGCATTGCTCACCCTCTGCTAACCATCTTTTGTGGTTTTTTCCTAAACTTTATGCCACGGACGGAAGCAACTTAAAGCCACTGCTGGACCACGCGCCAAGGCAATCTTCTCTCCACATCCATCCTCCAGCTGAACGGAGAAAGGGCGGGTGAGATCCCCTATACGGGAAATTTGTTCTCTCTCCACTGGGGTGTTGGGTTCCTGTAACTAATTAGATTAAAAGCTGACTATGTTTTTACAGAATAGATACACGGCTTTGGCCAAAACTCAAGGTGGAAACACTAGTGAGGCTGTATATACTACTGTCCCTCTCCCCCCCTCTCCCTCTGTGGTTTCTGCTCCCTTAGCACGGGCCCAGGTTAACAAACAACGGACCAAAGAATACTTTAAGTTGATGCAAGCAATTCATCATGTACAAATAGTGAACCAGGCAATAGAATCTAAATCGTTCCCTAAAGGAATGATGAGACAGGTTAACAAACTAACTGAGTTTATAAAGCCGTCTTCTCCCTCCGAGCAGACAAAATGTAAAGTGAAGGAGAACACCCTAAATTGGATGGAGAATAACATGAGAATACTACAGGTACATTATGATGGCGTAATAGCTGCAATTACTCAGTCTTTGGGACCTTTTGATGAAGCGGGCTTCAATATGGCTATAGGGTGGGCCAAGGCCCGCTACAAACACAAATTTAATAAGAGAATTGCTGAACAAGTGATGAAATTGCTTGCACCTCAGGTCAAGGGAACACATTCTGAGGATGATTCCTCCTCATTTACCCCAGTGGAACAAATTCAGGTTGGGCCTTGTCAGATGACTGAAACTGTGCCCCCACCTTTGAATGCTCCCACTTATGCCCAGGTAGTTGCAGGCCTACATGGTACCATGGCCGGGCCTACCTCCCCAGAACAGGCTGTGATAACGCATACAGTACAGAGGAATGACAGGAGAGACCCTGTGGAAGGAACACAAATACTTACCGTAACTGATGGTTCAACTGTGTGCGGGCCACCTGGAGACCAGCTGAGAACCCTGAAAGAGAAAAAGAACATGTGTTTCTGATAGTCTACTGAAATCTGAATGCTGAGTGTTGTTCAAAGCTGAGAACAGAGTTTTTGGGCTCTGAGTGACTCCAAAAACCTTTTCAGGCATTCTCCTTTAAATTGATTGCTGAGCGATGTTGAAAACATGGGAATCGTGTTTTTGCGCTCTGAAAGTGTTGAAAACCGTGTTTCTGGCAATATAGTTGAAACTGCACGTTGAATGATGTTAAAACCCGGGAATCGCGTTTTTGCGCTCTGAAAGTGTCGAAAACAGCGTTTCTGGCAATATCGTTGAAACTGCACGCTGAATGATGTTAAAACTCGGGAATCGCGTTTTTGCATAGTGAAAGTGTCGAAAACAGCGTTTCTGATGCAGTTCTGGAAAATGAATGCTGTGTGTTGTTCAAAGCTGGGAACAGAATTTTTGGGCTTGGAGAGTGTAAAAATTGTGTTTCTGGCAGTCTACTGAAATCTGAATGCTGAGTGTTGTTCAAAGCTGAGAACAGAGTTTTTGGGCTCTGAGTGACTCCAAAAACCTTTTCAGGCATTCTCCTTTAAATTGAATGCTGAGTGATGTTGAAAACGTGGGAATCGTGTTTTTGCGCTCTGAAAGTGTTGAAAACCGTGTTTCTGGCAATATAGTTGAAACTGCACGCTGAATGATGTTAAAACCCAGGAATCGCGTTTTTGCGCTCTGAAAGTGTCGAAAACAGGGTTTCTCGCAATATCATTGAAACTGCACGCTGAATGATGTTAAAACCCGGGAATCGCGTTTTTGCGTTGTGAAAGTGTCGAAAACGGCGTTTCTGATGCACTTCTTTAAAATGAATGCTGTGTGTTGTTCAAAGCTGGGAACAGAGTTTTTGGGCTTGGAGAGTGTGAAAATTGTGTTTCTGATAGTCTACTGAAATCTGAATGCTGAGTGTTGTTCACAGTTGAGAACAGAGTTTTTGGGCTCTGAGAGACTCCAAAAACCTTTTCAGGCATTCTCCTTTAAATTGAATCCTGAGCGATGTTGAAAACGTGGGAATCGTGTTTTTGCGCTCTGAAAGTGTTGAAAACCGTGTTTCTGGCAATATAGTTGAAACTGCACGTTGAATGATGTTAAAACCCGGGAATCGCGTTTTTGCGTTGTGAAAGTGTCGAAAACGGCGTTTCTGATGCACTTCTGGAAAATGAATGCTGTGTGTTGTTCAAAGCTGGGAACAGAATTTTTGGGCTTGGAGAGTGTGAAAATTGTGTTTCTGGCAGTCTACTGAAATCTGAATGCTGAGTGTTGTTCAAAGCTGAGAACAGAGTTTTTGGGCTCTGAGTGACTCCAAAAACCTTTCCAGGCATTCTCCTTTAAATTGAATGCTGAGCGATGTTGAAAACGTGGGATTCGTGTTTTTGCGCTCTGAAAGTGTTGAAAACCGTGTTTCTGACAATATAGTTGAAACTGCACGTTGAATGATGTTAAAACCCAGGAATCGCGTTTTTGCGCTCTGAAAGTGTCGAAAACAGGGTTTTTCGCAATATCATTGAAACTGCATGCTGAATGATGTTAAAACCCGGGAATCGCGTTTTTGCGTTGTGAAAGTGTCGAAAACGGCGTTTCTGATGCACTTCTGGAAAATGAATGCTGTGTGTTGTTCAAAGCTGGGAACAGAGTTTTTGGGCTTGGAGAGGGTGAAAATTGTGTTTCTGACAGTCTACTGAAATCTGAATGCTGAGTGTTGTTCAAAGCTGAGAACAGAGTTTTTGGTCTCTGAGTGACTCCAAAAACCTTTTCAGGCATTCTCCTTTAAATTGAATGCTGAGCGATGTTGAAAACGTGGGAATCGTGTTTCTGCGCTCTGAAAGTGTTGAAAACCGTGTTTCTGGCAATATAGATGAAACTGCACGTTGAATGATGTTAAAACCCAGGAATCGCGTTTTTGCGCTCTGAAAGTGTCGAAAACAGGGTTTCTAGCAATATCATTGAAACTGCACGCTGAATGATGTTAAAACCCGGGAATCGCGTTGTTGCGTTGTGAAAGTGTCGAAAACGGCGTTTCTGATGCACTTCTTTAAAATGAATGCTGTGTGTTGTTCAAAGCTGGGAACAGAGTTTTTGGGCTTGGAGAGGGTGAAAATTGTGTTTCTGACAGTCTACTGAAATCTGAATGCTGAGTATTGTTCAAAGCTGAGAACAGAGTTTTTGGGCTCTGAGTGACTCCAAAAACCTTTCCAGGCATTCTCCTTTAAATTGAATGCTGAGCGATGTTGAAAACGTGGGAATCGTGTTTTTGCGCTCTGAAAGTGTTGAAAACCGTGTTTCTGGCAATATAGTTGAAACTGCACGTTGAATGATGTTAAAACCCAGGAATCGCGTTTTTGCGCTCTGAAAGTGTCGAAAACAGGGTTTCTCGCAATATCATTGAAACTGCACGCTGAATGATGTTAAAACCCGGGAATCGCGTTTTTGCGTTGTGAAAGTGTCGAAAACGGCGTTTCTGATGCACTTCTTTAAAATGAATGCTGTGTGTTGTTCAAAGCTGGGAACAGAGTTTTTGGGCTTGGAGAGTGTGAAAATTGTGTTTCTGGCAGTCTACTGAAATCTGAATGCTGAGTGTTGTTCAAAGCTGAGAACAGAGTTTTTGGGCTCTGAGTGACTCCAAAAACCTTTCCAGGCATTCTCCTTTAAATTGAATGCTGAGCGATGTTGAAAACGTGGGAATCGTGTTTTTGCGCTCTGAAAGTGTTGAAAACCGTGTTTCTGGCAATATAGTTGAAACTGCACGTTGAATGATGTTAAAACCCAGGAATCGCGTTTTTGCGCTCTGAAAGTGTCGAAAACAGGGTTTTTCGCAATATCATTGAAACTGCATGCTGAATGATGTTAAAACCCGGGAATCGCGTTTTTGCGTTGTGAAAGTGTCGAAAACAGCGTTTCTGATGCACTTCTGGAAAATGAATGCTGTGTGTTGTTCAAAGCTGGGAACAGAATTTTTGGGCTTGGAGAGTGTGAAAATTGTGTTTCTGGCAGTCTACTGAAATCTGAATGCTGAGTGTTGTTCAAAGCTGAGAACAGAGTTTTTGGGCTCTGAGTGACTCCAAAAACCTTTTCAGGCATTCTCCTTTAAATTGAATGCTGAGTGATGTTGAAAACGTGGGAATCGTGTTTTTGCGCTCTGAAAGTGTTGAAAACCGTGTTTCTGACAATATAGTTGAAACTGCACGCTGAATGATGTTAAAACCCAGGAATTGCGTTTTTGCGCTCTGAAAGTGTCGAAAACAGCTTTTCTGATGCACTTCTGGAAAATGAGTGCTGTGTGTTGTTCAAAGCTGGGAACAGAGTTTTTGGGCTTGGAGAGGGTGAAAATTGTGTTTCTGGCAGTCTACTGAAATCTGAATGCTGAGTGTTGTTCAAAGCTGAGAACAGAGTTTTTGGGCTCTGAGTGACTCCAAAAACCTTTCCAGGCATTCTCCTTTAAATTGAATGCTGAGCGATGTTGAAAACGTGGGATTCGTGTTTTTGCGCTCTGAAAGTGTTGAAAACCGTGTTTCTGACAATATAGTTGAAACTGCACGTTGAATGATGTTAAAACCCAGGAATCGCGTTTTTGCGCTCTGAAAGTGTCGAAAACAGGGTTTTTCGCAATATCATTGAAACTGCATGCTGAATGATGTTAAAACCCGGGAATCGCGTTTTTGCGTTGTGAAAGTGTCGAAAACGGCGTTTCTGATGCACTTCTGGAAAATGAATGCTGTGTGTTGTTCAAAGCTGGGAACAGAATTTTTGGGCTTGGAGAGTGTGAAAATTGTGTTTCTGGCAGTCTACTGAAATCTGAATGCTGAGTGTTGTTCAAAGCTGAGAACAGAGTTTTTGGGCTCTGAGTGACTCCAAAAACCTTTTCAGGCATTCTCTTTTAAATTGAATGCTGAGTGATGTTGAAAACGTGGGAATCGTGTTTTTGCGCTCTGAAAGTGTTGAAAACCGTGTTTCTGACAATATAGTTGAAACTGCACGCTGAATGATGTTAAAACCCAGGAATTGCATTTTTGCGCTCTGAAAGTGTCGAAAACAGCTTTTCTGATGCACTTCTGGAAAATGAGTGCTGTGTGTTGTTCAAAGCTGGGAACAGAGTTTTTGGGCTTGGAGAGGGTGAAAATTGTGTTTCTGGCAGTCTACTGAAATCTGAATGCTGAGTGTTGTTCAAAGTTGAGAACAGAGTTTTTGGTCTCTGAGTGACTCCAAAAACCTTTTCAGGCATTCTCCTTTAAATTGAATGCTGAGCGATGTTGAAAACGTGGGAATCGTGTTTCTGCGCTCTGAAAGTGTTGAAAACCGTGTTCCTGGCAATATAGATGAAACTGCACGTTGAATGATGTTAAAACCCAGGAATCGCGTTTTTGCGCTCTGAAAGTGTCGAAAACAGGGTTTCTAGCAATATCATTGAAACTGCACGCTGAATGATGTTAAAACCCGGGAATCGCGTTTTTGCGTTGTGAAAGTGTCGAAAACGGCGTTTCTGATGCACTTCTTTAAAATGAATGCTGTGTGTTGTTCAAAGCTGGGAACAGAGTTTTTGGGCTTGGAGAGGGTGAAAATCGTGTTTCTGACAGTCTACTGAAATCTGAATGCTGAGTATTGTTCAAAGCTGAGAACAGAGTTTTTGGGCTCTGAGTGACTCCAAAAACCTTTCCAGGCATTCTCCTTTAAATTGAATGCTGAGCGATGTTGAAAACGTGGGAATCGTGTTTTTGCGCTCTGAAAGTGTTGAAAACCGTGTTTCTGGCAATATAGTTGAAACTGCACGTTGAATGATGTTAAAACCCAGGAATCGCGTTTTTGCGCTCTGAAAGTGTCGAAAACAGGGTTTCTCGCAATATCATTGAAACTGCACGCTGAATGATGTTAAAACCCGGGAATCGCGTTTTTGCGTTGTGAAAGTGTCGAAAACGGCGTTTCTGATGCACTTCTTTAAAATGAATGCTGTGTGTTGTTCAAAGCTGGGAACAGAGTTTTTGGGCTTGGAGAGTGTGAAAATTGTGTTTCTGGCAGTCTACTGAAATCTGAATGCTGAGTGTTGTTCAAAGCTGAGAACAGAGTTTTTGGGCTCTGAGTGACTCCAAAAACCTTTCCAGGCATTCTCCTTTAAATTGAATGCTGAGCGATGTTGAAAACGTGGGAATCGTGTTTTTGCGCTCTGAAAGTGTTGAAAACCGTGTTTCTGGCAATATAGTTGAAACTGCACGTTGAATGATGTTAAAACCCAGGAATCGCGTTTTTGCGCTCTGAAAGTGTCGAAAACAGGGTTTTTCGCAATATCATTGAAACTGCATGCTGAATGATGTTAAAACCCGGGAATCGCGTTTTTGCGTTGTGAAAGTGTCGAAAACAGCGTTTCTGATGCACTTCTGGAAAATGAATGCTGTGTGTTGTTCAAAGCTGGGAACAGAGTTTTCGGGCTTGGAGAGTGTGAAAATTGTGTTTCTGATAGTCTACTGAAATCTGAATGCTGAGTGTTGTTCAAAGCTGAGAACAGAGTTTTTGGGCTCTGAGTGACTCCAAAAACCTTTCCAGGCATTCTCCTTTAAATTGAATCACGAGCGATGTTGAAAACGTGGGAATCGCGTTTTTGCGCTCTGAAAGTGTCGAAAACAGGGTTTCTCGCAATATCATTGAAACTGCACGCTGAATGATGTTAAAACCAGGGAATCGCGTTTTTGCGTTGTGAAAGTTTCGAAAACGGCGTTTCTGATGCACTTCTGGAAAATGAATGCTGTGTGTTGTTCAAAGCTGGGAACAGAATTTTTGGGCTTGGAGAGTGTGAAAATTGTGTTTCTGGCAGTCTACTGAAATCTGAATGCTGAGTGTTGTTCAAAGCTGAGAACAGAGTTTTTGGGCTCTGAGTGACTCCAAAAACCTTTTCAGGCATTCTCCTTTAAATTGAATGCTGAGTGATGTTGAAAACGTGGGAATCGTGTTTTTGCGCTCTGAAAGTGTTGAAAACCGTGTTTCTGGCAATATAGTTGAAACTGCACGCTGAATGATGTTAAAACCCAGGAATTGCGTTTTTGCGCTCTGAAAGTGTCGAAAACAGGGTTTCTCGCAATATCATTGAAACTGCACGCTGAATGATGTTAAAACCCGGGAATCGCGTTTTTGCGTTGTGAAAGTGTCGAAAACGGCGTTTCTGATGCACTTCTTTAAAATGAATGCTGTGTGTTGTTCAAAGCTGGGAACAGAGTTTTTGGGCTTGGAGAGTGTGAAAATTGTGTTTCTGGCAGTCTACTGAAATCTGAATGCTGAGTGTTGTTCAAAGCTGAGAACAGAGTTTTTGGGCTCTGAGTGACTCCAAAAACCTTTCCAGGCATTCTCCTTTAAATTGAATGCTGAGCGATGTTGAAACGTGGGAATCGTGTTTTTGCGCTCTGAAAGTGTTGAAAACCGTGTTTCTGGCAATATAGTTGAAACTGCACGTTGAATGATGTTAAAACCCAGGAATCGCGTTTTTGCGCTCTGAAAGTGTCGAAAACAGGGTTTTTCGCAATATCATTGAAACTGCATGCTGAATGATGTTAAAACCCGGGAATCGCGTTTTTGCGTTGTGAAAGTCTCGAAAACGGCGTTTCTGATGCACTTCTTTAAAATGAATGCTGTGTGTAGTTCAAACCTGGGAACAGAGTTTTTGGGCTTGGAGAGTGTGAAAATTGTGTTTCTGACAGTCTACTGAAATCTGAATGCTGAGTGTTGTTCAAAGCTGAGAACAGAGTTTTTGGGCTCTGAGTGATTCCAAAAACCTTTTCAGGCATTCTCCTTTAAATTGAATGCTGAGTGATGTTGAAAACGTGGGAATCGTGTTTTTGCGCTCTGAAAGTGTTGAAAACCGTGTTTCTGGCAATATAGTTGAAACTGCACGTTGAATGATGTTAAAACCCAGGAATCGCGTTTTTGCGCTCTGAAAGTGTCGAAAACAGGGTTTCTCGCAATATCATTGAAACTGCACGTTGAATGATGTTAAAACCCAGGAATCGCGTTTTTGTGCTCTGAAAGTGTCGAAAACAGCGTTTCTGATGCACTTCTGGAAAATGAATGCTGTGTGTTGTTCAAAGCTGGGAACAGAGTTTTTGGGCTTGGAGAGTGTGAAAATTGTGTTTCTGACAGTCTACTGAAATCTGAATGCTGAGTGTTGTTCAAAGCTGAGAACAGAGTTTTTGGGCTCTGAGTGACTCCAAAAACCTTTTCAGGCATTCTCCTTTAAATTGAATGCTGAGCAATGTTGAAAACGTGGGAATCGTGTTTTTGCGCTCTGAAAGTGTTGAAAACCGTGTTTCTGGCAATATAGTTGAAACTGCACGTTGAATGATGTTAAAACCCAGGAATCGCGTTTTTGCACTCTGAAAGTGTCGAAAACAGCGTTTCTGATGCACTTCTGGAAAATGAATGCTGTGTGTTGTTCAAAGCTGGGAACAGAGTTTTTGGGCTTGGAGAGTGTGAAAATTGTGTTTCTGGCAGTCTACTGAAATCTGAATGCTGAGTGTTGTTCAAAGCTGAGAACAGAGTTTTTGGGCTTTGAGTGACTCCAAAAACCTTTTCAGGCATTCTCCTTTAAATTGAATGCTGAGCGATGTTGAAAACGTGGGAATCGTGTTTTTGCGCTCTGAAAGTGTTGAAAACTGTGTTTCTGGCAATATAGTTGAAACTGCACGTTGAATGATGTTAAAACCCAGGAATCGCGTTTTTGCGCTCTGAAAGTGTCGAAAACAGCTTTTCTGATGCACTTCTGAAAATGAGTGCTGTGTGTTGTTCAAAGCTGGGAACAGAGTTTTTGGGCTTGGAGAGTGTGAAAATTGTGTTTCTGGCAGTCTACTGAAATCTGAATGCTGAGTGTTGTTCAAAGCTGAGAACAGAGTTTTTGGGCTCTGAGTGACTCCAAAAACCTTTTCAGGCATTCTCCTTTAAATTGAATGCTGAGCGATGTTGAAAACGTGGGAATCGTGTTTTTGCGCTCTGAAAGTGTTGAAAACCGTGTTTCTGGCAATATAGTTGAAACTGAACGTTGAATGATGTTAAAACCCAGGAATCGCGTTTTCACGCTCTGAAAGTGTCAAACAGCTTTTCTGATGCACTTCTGGAAAATGAGTGCTGTGTGTTGTTCAAAGCTGGGAACAGAGTTTTTGGGCTTGGAGAGTGTGAAAATTGTGTTTCTGACAGTCTACTGAAATCTGAATGCTGAGTGTTGTTCAAAGCTGAGAACAGAGTTTTTGGGCTCTGAGTGACTCCAAAAACCTTTCCAGGCATTCTCCTTTAAATTGAATGCTGAGCGATGTTGAAAACGTGGGAATCGTGTTTCTGCGCTCTGAAAGTGTTGAAAACCGTGTTTCTGGCAATATAGTTGAAACTGCACGCTGAATGATGTTAAAACCCAGGAATTGCGTTTTTGCGCTCTGAAAGTGTCGAAAACAGGGTTTCTCGCAATATCATTGAAACTGCACGCTGAATGATGTTAAAACCCGGGAATTGCGTTTTTGCGTTGTGAAAGTGTCGAAAACGGCGTTTCTGATGCACTTCTTTAAAATGAATGCTGTGTGTTGTTCAAAGCTGGGAACAGAGTTTTTGGGCTTGGAGAGTGTGAAAATTGTGTTTCTGACAGTCTACTGAAATCTGAATGCTGAGTATTGTTCAAAGCTGAGAACAGAGTTTTTGGGCTCTGAGTGACTCCAAAAACCTTTCCAGGCATTCTCCTTTAAATTGAATGCTGAGCGATGTTGAAAACGTGGGAATCGTGTTTTTGTGCTCTGAAAGTGTTGAAAACCGTGTTTCTGGCAATATAGTTG
>NW_023494764.1:0-64289 GCF_013368585.1 Megalops cyprinoides | reverse complement strand
TTCAATGATATTGCGAGAAATCCTGTTTTCGACACTTTCAGAGCGCAAAAACACGATTCCTGGGTTTTTACATCATTCAACGTGCAGTTTCAAGTATATTGCCAGAAACACGGTTTTCAACACTTTCAGAGCGCAAAAACACGATTCCCACGTTTTCAACATCGCTCAGCATTCAATTGAAAGGAGAATGCCTGGAAAGGTTTTTGGAGTCACTCAGAGCCCAAAAACTCTGTTCTCAGCTTTGAACAATACTCAGCATTCAGATTTCAGTAGACTGCCAGAAACACAATTTTCACCCTCTCCAAGCCCAAAAACTCTGTTCCCAGCTTTGAACAACACACAGCACTCATTTTCCAGAAGTGCATCAGAAAAGCTGTTTTCGACACTTTCAGAGCGCAAAAACGCGATTCCTGGGTTTTAACATCATTCAGCGTGCAGTTTCAATGATATTGCGAGAAACCCAGTTTTCGACACTTTCAGAGCGCAAAAACGCGATTCCCGGGTTTTAACATCATTCAGCGTGCAGTTTCAATGATATTGCGAGAAACCCTGTTTTCGACACTTTCAGAGCGCAAAAACGCGATTCCTGGGTTTTAACATCATTCAACGTGCAGTTTCATCTATATTGCCAGAAACACGGTTTTCAACACTTTCAGAGCGCAGAAACACGATTCCCACGTTTTCAACATCGCTCAGCATTCAATTTAAAGGAGAATGCCTGGAAAGGTTTTTGGAGTCACTCAGAGCCCAAAAACTCTGTTCTCAGCTTTGAACAATACTCAGCATTCAGATTGTAGTAGACTGTCAGAAACACAATGTTCACTGTCTCCAAGATCAAAAACTCTGTCCCCAGCTTTGAACAACACACAGCACTCATTTTCCAGAAGTGCATCAGAAAAGCTGTTTTCGACACTTTCAGAGCGCAAAAACGCGATTCCTAGGTTTTAACATCATTCAACATGCAGTTTCAACTATATTGCCAGAAACACAGTTTTCAACACTTTCAGAGCGCAAAAACACGATTCCCACGTTTTCAACATCGCTCAGCATTCAATTTAAAGGAGAATGCCTGAAAAGGTTTTTGGAGTCACTCAGAGCCCAAAAACTCTGTTCTCAGCTTTGAACAATACTCAGCATTCAGATTTCAGTAGACTGCCAGAAACACAATTTTCACCCTCTCCAAGCCCAAAAACTCTGTTCCCAGCTTTGAACAACACACAGCACTCATTTTCCAGAAGTGCATCAGAAAAGCTGTTTTCGACACTTTCAGAGCGCAAAAACGCGATTCCTGGGTTTTAACATCATTCAGCGTGCAGTTTCAATGATATTGCGAGAAACCCAGTTTTCGACACTTTCAGAGCGCAAAAACGCGATTCCCGGGTTTTCAACATCGCTCAGCATTCAATTTAAAGGAGAATGCCTGGAAAGGTTTTTGGAGTCACTCAGAGCCCAAAAATTCTGTTCTCAGCTTTGAACAACACTCAGCATTCAGATTTCAGTAGACTGTCAGAAACACAATTTTCACACTCTCCAAGCCCAAAAACTCTGTTCCCAGCTTTGAACAACACACAGCATTCATTTTCCAGAAGTGCATCAGAAACGCCGTTTTCTACACTTTCACAACGCAAAAACGCGATTCTCGGGATTTAACATCATTCAGCGTGCAGTTTCAATGATATTGCGAGAAATCCTGTTTTCGACACTTTCAGAGCGCAAAAACACGATTCCTGGGTTTTAACATCATTCAACGTGCAGTTTCAAGTATATTGCCAGAAACACGGTTTTCAACACTTTCAGAGCGCAAAAACACGATTCCCACGTTTTCAACATCGCTCAGCATTCAATTGAAAGGAGAATGCCTGGAAAGGTTTTTGGAGTCACTCAGAGCCCAAAAACTCTGTTCTCAGCTTTGAACAATACTCAGCATTCAGATTTCAGTAGACTGCCAGAAACACAATTTTCACCCTCTCCAAGCCCAAAAACTCTGTTCCCAGCTTTGAACAACACACAGCACTCATTTTCCAGAAGTGCATCAGAAAAGCTGTTTTCGACACTTTCAGAGCGCAAAAACGCGATTCCTGGGTTTTAACATCATTCAGCGTGCAGTTTCAATGATATTGCGAGAAACCCAGTTTTCGACACTTTCACAACGCAAAAACGCGATTCCCGGGTTTTAACATCATTCAGCGTGCAGTTTCAATGATATTGCGAGAAACCCTGTTTTCGACACTTTCAGAGCGCAAAAACGCGATTCCTGGGTTTTAACATCATTCAACGTGCAGTTTCAACTATATTGCCAGAAACACGGTTTTCAACACTTTCAGAGCGCAAAAACACGATTCCCACGTTTTCAACATCGCTCAGCATTCAATTTAAAGGAGAATGCCTGGAAAGGTTTTTGGAGTCACTCAGAGCCCAAAAACTCTGTTCTCAGCTTTGAACAATACTCAGCATTCAGATTTCAGTAGACTGCCAGAAACACAATTTTCACACTCTCCAAGCCCAAAAACTCTGTTCCCAGCTTTGAACAACACACAGCACTCATTTTCCAGAAGTGCATCAGAAAAGCTGTTTTCGACACTTTCAGAGCGCAAAAACGCGATTCCTGGGTTTTAACATCATTCAGCGTGCAGTTTCAACTATATTGCCAGAAACACGGTTTTCAACACTTTCAGAGCGCAAAAACACGATTCCCACGTTTTCAACATCGCTCAGCATTCAATTTAAAGGAGAATGCCTGGAAAGGTTTTTGGAGTCACTCAGAGCCCAAAAACTCTGTTCTCAGCTTTGAACAACACTCAGCATTCAGATTTCAGTAGACTGTCAGAAACACAATTTTCACACTCTCCAAGCCCAAAAACTCTGTTCCCAGCTTTGAACAACACACAGCATTCATTTTCCAGAAGTGCATCAGAAACGCCGTTTTCTACACTTTCACAACGCAAAAACGCGATTCTCGGGATTTAACATCATTCAGCGTGCAGTTTCAATGATATTGCGAGAAATCCTGTTTTCGACACTTTCAGAGCGCAAAAACACGATTCCTGGGTTTTTACATCATTCAACGTGCAGTTTCAAGTATATTGCCAGAAACACGGTTTTCAACACTTTCAGAGCGCAAAAACACGATTCCCACGTTTTCAACATCGCTCAGCATTCAATTGAAAGGAGAATGCCTGGAAAGGTTTTTGGAGTCACTCAGAGCCCAAAAACTCTGTTCTCAGCTTTGAACAATACTCAGCATTCAGATTTCAGTAGACTGCCAGAAACACAATTTTCACCCTCTCCAAGCCCAAAAACTCTGTTCCCAGCTTTGAACAACACACAGCACTCATTTTCCAGAAGTGCATCAGAAAAGCTGTTTTCGACACTTTCAGAGCGCAAAAACGCGATTCCTGGGTTTTAACATCATTCAGCGTGCAGTTTCAATGATATTGCGAGAAACCCAGTTTTCGACACTTTCAGAGCGCAAAAACGCGATTCCCGGGTTTTAACATCATTCAGCGTGCAGTTTCAATGATATTGCGAGAAACCCTGTTTTCGACACTTTCAGAGCGCAAAAACGCGATTCCTGGGTTTTAACATCATTCAACGTGCAGTTTCATCTATATTGCCAGAAACACGGTTTTCAACACTTTCAGAGCGCAGAAACACGATTCCCACGTTTTCAACATCGCTCAGCATTCAATTTAAAGGAGAATGCCTGGAAAGGTTTTTGGAGTCACTCAGAGCCCAAAAACTCTGTTCTCAGCTTTGAACAATACTCAGCATTCAGATTGTAGTAGACTGTCAGAAACACAATGTTCACTGTCTCCAAGATCAAAAACTCTGTTCCCAGCTTTGAACAACACACAGCACTCATTTTCCAGAAGTGCATCAGAAAAGCTGTTTTCGACACTTTCAGAGCGCAAAAACGCGATTCCTAGGTTTTAACATCATTCAACATGCAGTTTCAACTATATTGCCAGAAACACAGTTTTCAACACTTTCAGAGCGCAAAAACACGATTCCCACGTTTTCAACATCGCTCAGCATTCAATTTAAAGGAGAATGCCTGAAAAGGTTTTTGGAGTCACTCAGAGCCCAAAAACTCTGTTCTCAGCTTTGAACAATACTCAGCATTCAGATTTCAGTAGACTGCCAGAAACACAATTTTCACCCTCTCCAAGCCCAAAAACTCTGTTCCCAGCTTTGAACAACACACAGCACTCATTTTCCAGAAGTGCATCAGAAAAGCTGTTTTCGACACTTTCAGAGCGCAAAAACGCGATTCCTGGGTTTTAACATCATTCAGCGTGCAGTTTCAATGATATTGCGAGAAACCCAGTTTTCGACACTTTCAGAGCGCAAAAACGCGATTCCCGGGTTTTAACATCATTCAGCGTGCAGTTTCAATGATATTGCGAGAAACCCTGTTTTCGATACTTTCAGAGCGCAAAAACGCGAGTCCTGGGTTTTAACATCATTCAACGTGCAGTTTCATCTATATTGCCAGAAACACGGTTTTCAACACTTTCAGAGCGCAGAAACACGATTCCCACGTTTTCAACATCGCTCAGCATTCAATTTAAAGTAGAATGCCTGGAAAGGTTTTTGGAGTCACTCAGAGCCCAAAAACTCTGTTCTCAGCTTTGAACAATACTCAGCATTCAGATTGTAGTAGACTGTCAGAAACACAATGTTCACCGTCTCCAAGATCAAAAACTCTGTTCCCAGCTTTGAACAACACACAGCACTCATTTTCCAGAAGTGCATCAGAAAAGCTGTTTTCGACACTTTCAGAGCGCAAAAACGCGATTTCTAGGTTTTAACATCATTCAACATGCAGTTTCAACTATATTGCCAGAAACACGGTTTTCAACACTTTCAGAGCGCAAAAACACGATTCCCACGTTTTCAACATCGCTCAGCATTCAATTTAAAGTTGAATGCCTGAAAAGGTTTTTGGAGTCACTCAGAGCCCAAAAACTCTGTTCTCAGCTTTGAACAACACTCAGCATTCAGATTTCAGTAGACTGTCAGAAACACAATTTTCACACTCTCCAAGCCCAAAAACTCTGTTCCCAGCTTTGAACAACACACAGCATTCATTTTCCACAAGTGCATCAGAAACGCTGTTTTCAACACTTTCACAACGCAAAAACGCGATTCCCGGGTTTTAACATCATTCAGCGTGCAGTTTCAATGATATTGCGAGAAACCCAGTTTTCGACACTTTCAGAGCGCAAAAACGCGATTCCTGGGTTTTAACATCATTCAACGTGCAGTTTCAACTATATTGCCAGAAACACGGTTTTCAACACTTTCAGAGCGCAAAAACACGATTCCCACGTTTTCAACATCGCTCAGCATTCAATTTAAAGGAGAATGCCTGGAAAGGTTTTTGGAGTCACTCAGAGCCCAAAAACCCTTTTCTCAGCTTTGAACAACACTCAGCATTCAGATTTCAGTAGACTGTCAGAAACACAATTTTCACACTCTCCAAGCCCAAAAACTCTGTTCCCAGCTTTGAACAACACACAACATTCATTTTCCAGAAGTGCATCAGAAACGCCGTTTTCTACACTTTCACAACGCAAAAACGCGATTCCCGGGTTTTAACATCATTCAGCGTGCAGTTTCAATGATATTGCGAGAAACCCTGTTTTCGACACTTTCAGAGCGCAAAAACGCGATTCCTGGGTTTTAACATCATTCAACGTGCAGTTTCATCTATATTGCCAGAAACACGGTTTTCAACACTTTCAGAGCGCAGAAACACGATTCCCACGTTTTCAACATCGCTCAGCATTCAATTTAAAGGAGAATGCCTGGAAAGGTTTTTGGAGTCACTCAGAGCCCAAAAACTCTGTTCTCAGCTTTGAACAATACTCAGCATTCAGATTGTAGTAGACTGTCAGAAACACAATTTTCACCCTCTCCAAGCCCAAAAACTCTGTTCCCAGCTTTGAACAACACACAGCACTCATTTTCCAGAAGTGCATCAGAAAAGCTGTTTTCGACACTTTCAGAGCGCAAAAACGCGATTCCTGGGTTTTAACATCATTCAACGTGCAGTTTCAACTATATTGCCAGAAACACGGTTTTCAACACTTTCAGAGCGCAAAAACACGATTCCCACGTTTTCAACATCGCTCAGGATTCAATTTAAAGGAGAATGCCTGGAAAGGTTTTTGGAGTCACTCAGAGCCCAAAAACTCTGTTCTCAGCTTTGAACAACACTCAGCATTCAGATTTCAGTAGACTGTAAGAAACACAATTTTCACACTCTCCAAGCCCAAAAACTCTGTTCCCAGCTTTGAACAACACACAGCATTCATTTTCCACAAGTGCATCAGAAACGCTGTTTTCGACACTTTCACAACGCAAAAACGCGATTCCCGGGTTTTAACATCATTCAGCGTGCAGTTTCAATGATATTGCGAGAAACCCTGTTTTCGACACTTTCAGAGCGCAAAAACGCGATTCCTGGGTTTTAACATCATACAACGTGCAGTTTCAACTATATTGCCAGAAACACGGTTTTCAACACTTTCAGAGCGCAAAAACACGATTCCCACGTTTTCAACATCGCTCAGCATTCAATTTAAAGGAGAATGCCTGGAAAGGTTTTTGGAGTCACTCAGAGCCCAAAAACTCTGTTCTCAGCTTTGAACAATACTCAGCATTCAGATTTCAGTAGACTGTCAGAAACACAATTTTCACCCTCTCCAAGCCCAAAAACTCTGTTCCCAGCTTTGAACAACACACTGCACTCATTTTCCAGAAGTGCATCAGAAAAGCTGTTTTCGGCACTTTCAGAGCGCAAAAACGCGATTCCCGGGTTTTAACATCATTCAGCGTGCAGTTTCAACTATATTGCCAGAAACACGGTTTTCAACACTTTCAGAGCGCAAAAACACGATTCCCACGTTTTCAACATCGCTCAGCATTCAATTTAAAGGAGAATGCCTGGAAAGGTTTTTGGAGTCACTCAGAGCCCAAAAACTCTGTTCTCAGCTTTGAACAATACTCAGCATTCAGATTTCAGTAGACTGCCAGAAACACAATTTTCACCCTCTCCAAGCCCAAAAACTCTGTTCCCAGCTTTGAACAACACACAGCACTCATTTTCCAGAAGTGCATCAGAAAAGCTGTTTTCGACACTTTCAGAGCGCAAAAACGCGATTCCTGGGTTTTAACATCATTCAGCGTGCAGTTTCAATGATATTGCGAGAAACCCAGTTTTCGACACTTTCAGAGCGCAAAAACACGATTCCCACGTTTTAACATCATTCAGCGTGCAGTTTCAATGATATTGCGAGAAACCCTGTTTTCGACACTTTCAGAGCGCAAAAACGCGATTCCTGGGTTTTAACATCATTCAGCGTGCAGTTTCAACTATATTGCCAGAAACACGGTTTTCAACACTTTCAGAGCGCAAAAACACGATTCCCACGTTTTCAACATCGCTCAGCATTCAATTTAAAGGAGAATGCCTGGAAAGGTTTTTGGAGTCACTCAGAGCCCAAAAACTCTGTTCTCAGCTTTGAACAACACTCAGCATTCAGATTTCAGTAGACTGTCAGAAACACAATTTTCACACTCTCCAAGCCCAAAAACTCTGTTCCCAGCTTTGAACAACACACAGCATTCATTTTCCAGAAGTGCATCAGAAACGCCGTTTTCTACACTTTCACAACGCAAAAACGCGATTCTCGGGATTTAACATCATTCAGCGTGCAGTTTCAATGATATTGCGAGAAATCCTGTTTTCGACACTTTCAGAGCGCAAAAACACGATTCCTGGGTTTTAACATCATTCAACGTGCAGTTTCAACTATATTGCCAGAAACACGGTTTTCAACACTTTCAGAGCGCAAAAACACGATTCCCACGTTTTCAACATCGCTCAGCATTCAATTGAAAGGAGAATGCCTGGAAAGGTTTTTGGAGTCACTCAGAGCCCAAAAACTCTGTTCTCAGCTTTGAACAATACTCAGCATTCAGATTTCAGTAGACTGCCAGAAACACAATTTTCACCCTCTCCAAGCCCAAAAACTCTGTTCCCAGCTTTGAACAACACACAGCACTCATTTTCCAGAAGTGCATCAGAAAAGCTGTTTTCGACACTTTCAGAGCGCAAAAACGCGATTCCTGGGTTTTAACATCATTCAGCGTGCAGTTTCAATGATATTGCGAGAAACCCAGTTTTCGACACTTTCAGAGCGCAAAAACGCGATTCCCGGGTTTTAACATCATTCAGCGTGCAGTTTCAATGATATTGCGAGAAACCCTGTTTTCGACACTTTCAGAGCGCAAAAACGCGATTCCTGGGTTTTAACATCATTCAACGTGCAGTTTCATCTATATTGCCAGAAACACGGTTTTCAACACTTTCAGAGCGCAGAAACACGATTCCCACGTTTTCAACATCGCTCAGCATTCAATTTAAAGTAGAATGCCTGGAAAGGTTTTTGGAGTCACTCAGAGCCCAAAAACTCTGTTCTCAGCTTTGAACAATACTCAGCATTCAGATTGTAGTAGACTGTCAGAAACACAATGTTCACCGTCTCCAAGATCAAAAACTCTGTTCCCAGCTTTGAACAACACACAGCACTCATTTTCCAGAAGTGCATCAGAAAAGCTGTTTTCGACACTTTCAGAGCGCAAAAACGCGATTCCTAGGTTTTAACATCATTCAACATGCAGTTTCAACTATATTGCCAGAAACACGGTTTTCAACACTTTCAGAGCGCAAAAACACGATTCCCACGTTTTCAACATCGCTCAGCATTCAATTTAAAGGAGAATGCCTGAAAAGGTTTTTGGAGTCACTCAGAGCCCAAAAACTCTGTTCTCAGCTTTGAACAATACTCAGCATTCAGATTTCAGTAGACTGCCAGAAACACAATTTTCACCCTCTCCAAGCCCAAAAACTCTGTTCCCAGCTTTGAACAACACACAGCACTCATTTTCCAGAAGTGCATCAGAAAAGCTGTTTTCGACACTTTCAGAGCGCAAAAACGCGATTCCTGGGTTTTAACATCATTCAGCGTGCAGTTTCAATGATATTGCGAGAAACCCAGTTTTCGACACTTTCAGAGCGCAAAAACGCGATTCCCGGGTTTTAACATCATTCAGCGTGCAGTTTCAATGATATTGCGAGAAACCCTGTTTTCGACACTTTCAGAGCGCAAAAACGCGAGTCCTGGGTTTTAACATCATTCAACGTGCAGTTTCAACTATATTGCCAGAAACACGGTTTTCAACACTTTCAGAGCGCAAAAACACGATTCCCACGTTTTCAACATCGCTCAGCATTCAATTTAAAGTAGAATGCCTGGAAAGGTTTTTGGAGTCACTCAGAGCCCAAAAACTCTGTTCTCAGCTTTGAACAACACTCAGCATTCAGATTTCAGTAGACTGCCAGAAACACAATTTTCACATTCTCCAAGCCCAAAAACTCTGTTCCCAGCTTTGAACAACACACAGCACTCATTTTCCAGAAGTGCATCAGAAAAGCTGTTTTCGACACTTTCAGAGCGCAAAAACGCGATTCCTGGGTTTTAACATCATTCAGCGTGCAGTTTCAACTATATTGCCAGAAACACGGTTTTCAACACTTTCAGAGCGCAAAAACACGATTCCCACGTTTTCAACATCGCTCAGCATTCAATTTAAAGGAGAATGCCTGAAAAGGTTTTTGGAGTCACTCAGAGCCCAAAAACTCTGTTCTCAGCTTTGAACAATACTCAGCATTCAGATTTCAGTAGACTGTCAGAAACACAATTTTCACACTCTCCAAGCCCAAAAACTCTGTTCCCAGCTTTGAACAACACACAGCATTCATTTTCCAGAAGTGCATCAGAAACGCTGTTTTCGACACTTTCACAACGCAAAAACGCGATTCCCGGGTTTTAACATCATTCAGCGTGCAGTTTCAATGATATTGCGAGAAACCCAGTTTTCGACACTTTCAGAGCGCAAAAACGCGATTCCTGGGTTTTAACATCATTCAACGTGCAGTTTCAACTATATTGCCAGAAACACGGTTTTCAACACTTTCAGAGCGCAAAAACACGATTCCCACGTTTTCAACATCACTCAGCATTCAATTTAAAGGAGAATGCCTGGAAAGGTTTTTGGAGTCACTCAGAGCCCAAAAACTCTGTTCTCAGCTTTGAACAATACTCAGCATTCAGATTTCCGTAGACTGTCAGAAACACAATTTTCACACTCTCCAAGCCCAAAAACTCTGTTCCCAGCTTTGAACAACACACAGCATTCATTTTCCAGAAGTGCATAAGAAACGACGTTTTCTACACTTTCACAACGCAAAAACGCGATTCCCGGGATTTAACATCATTCATCGTGCAGTTTCAATGATATTGCGAGAAATCCTGTTTTCGACACTTTCAGAGCGCAAAAACGCGATTCCTGGGTTTTAACATCATTCAGCGTGCAGTTTCAATGATATTGCGAGAAACCCAGTTTTCGACACTTTCAGAGCGCAAAAACGCGATTCCCACGTTTTAACATCATTCAGCGTGCAGTTTCAATGATATTGCGAGAAACCCTGTTTTCGACACTTTCAGAGCGCAAAAACGCGATTCCTGGGTTTTAACATCATTCAGCGTGCAGTTTCAACTATATTGCCAGAAACACGGTTTTCAACACTTTCAGAGCGCAAAAACACGATTCCCACGTTTTCAACATCGCTCAGCATTCAATTTAAAGGAGAATGCCTGGAAAGGTTTTTGGAGTCACTCAGAGCCCAAAAACTCTGTTCTCAGCTTTGAACAACACTCAGCATTCAGATTTCAGTAGACTGTCAGAAACACAATTTTCACACTCTCCAAGCCCAAAAACTCTGTTCCCAGCTTTGAACAACACACAGCATTCATTTTCCAGAAGTGCATCAGAAACGCCGTTTTCTACACTTTCACAACGCAAAAACCCGATTCTCGGGATTTAACATCATTCAGCGTGCAGTTTCAATGATATTGCGAGAAATCCTGTTTTCGACACTTTCAGAGCGCAAAAACACGATTCCTGGGTTTTAACATCATTCAACGTGCAGTTTCAAGTATATTGCCAGAAACACGGTTTTCAACACTTTCAGAGCGCAAAAACACGATTCCCACGTTTTCAACATCGCTCAGCATTCAATTGAAAGGAGAATGCCTGGAAAGGTTTTTGGAGTCACTCAGAGCCCAAAAACTCTGTTCTCAGCTTTGAACAATACTCAGCATTCAGATTTCAGTAGACTGCCAGAAACACAATTTTCACCCTCTCCAAGCCCAAAAACTCTGTTCCCAGCTTTGAACAACACACAGCACTCATTTTCCAGAAGTGCATCAGAAAAGCTGTTTTCGACACTTTCAGAGCGCAAAAACGCGATTCCTGGGTTTTAACATCATTCAGCGTGCAGTTTCAATGATATTGCGAGAAACCCAGTTTTCGACACTTTCAGAGCGCAAAAACGCGATTCCCGGGTTTTAACATCATTCAGCGTGCAGTTTCAATGATATTGCGAGAAACCCTGTTTTCGACACTTTCAGAGCGCAAAAACGCGAGTCCTGGGTTTTAACATCATTCAACGTGCAGTTTCATCTATATTGCCAGAAACACGGTTTTCAACACTTTCAGAGCGCAGAAACACGATTCCCACGTTTTCAACATCGCTCAGCATTCAATTTAAAGTAGAATGCCTGGAAAGGTTTTTGGAGTCACTCAGAGCCCAAAAACTCTGTTCTCAGCTTTGAACAATACTCAGCATTCAGATTGTAGTAGACTGTCAGAAACACAATGTTCACCGTCTCCAAGATCAAAAACTCTGTTCCCAGCTTTGAACAACACACAGCACTCATTTTCCAGAAGTGCATCAGAAAAGCTGTTTTCGACACTTTCAGAGCGCAAAAACGCGATTCCTGGGTTTTAACATCATTCAGCGTGCAGTTTCAATGATATTGCGAGAAACCCAGTTTTCGACACTTTCAGAGCGCAAAAACGCGATTCCCGGGTTTTAACATCATTCAGCGTGCAGTTTCAATGATATTGCGAGAAACCCTGTTTTCGACACTTTCAGAGCGCAAAAACGCGATTCCTGGGTTTTAACATCATTCAACGTGCAGTTTCATCTATATTGCCAGAAACACGGTTTTCAACACTTTCAGAGCGCAGAAACACGATTCCCACGTTTTCAACATCGCTCAGCATTCAATTTAAAGTAGAATGCCTGGAAAGGTTTTTGGAGTCACTCAGAGCCCAAAAACTCTGTTCTCAGCTTTGAACAATACTCAGCATTCAGATTTCAGTAGACTGCCAGAAACACAATTTTCACCTTCTCCAAGCCCAAAAACTCTGTTCCCAGCTTTGAACAACACACAGCACTCATTTTCCAGAAGTGCATCAGAAAAGCTGTTTTCGACACTTTCAGAGCGCAAAAACGCGATTCCTGGGTTTTAACATCATTCAGCGTGCAGTTTCAACTATATTGCCAGAAACACGGTTTTCAACACTTTCAGAGCGCAAAAACACGATTCCCACGTTTTCAACATCGCTCAGCATTCAATTTAAAGGAGAATGCCTGAAAAGGTTTTTGGAGTCACTCAGAGCCCAAAAACTCTGTTCTCAGCTTTGAACAATACTCAGCATTCAGATTTCAGTAGACTGTCAGAAACACAATTTTCACACTCTCCAAGCCCAAAAACTCTGTTCCCAGCTTTGAACAACACACAGCATTCATTTTCCAGAAGTGCATCAGAAACGCTGTTTTCGACACTTTCACAACGCAAAAACGCGATTCCCGGGTTTTAACATCATTCAGCGTGCAGTTTCAATGATATTGCGAGAAACCCAGTTTTCGACACTTTCAGAGCGCAAAAACGCGATTCCTGGGTTTTAACATCATTCAACGTGCAGTTTCAACTATATTGCCAGAAACACGGTTTTCAACACTTTCAGAGCGCAAAAACACGATTCCCACGTTTTCAACATCACTCAGCATTCAATTTAAAGGAGAATGCCTGGAAAGGTTTTTGGAGTCACTCAGAGCCCAAAAACTCTGTTCTCAGCTTTGAACAATACTCAGCATTCAGATTTCAGTAGACTGTCAGAAACACAATTTTCACACTCTCCAAGCCCAAAAACTCTGTTCCCAGCTTTGAACAACACACAGCATTCATTTTCCAGAAGTGCATAAGAAACGACGTTTTCTACACTTTCACAACGCAAAAACGCGATTCCCGGGATTTAACATCATTCAGCGTGCAGTTTCAATGATATTGCGAGAAATCCTGTTTTCGACACTTTCAGAGCGCAAAAACGCGATTCCTGGGTTTTAACATCATTCAACGTGCAGTTTCAACTATATTGCCAGAAACACGGTTTTCAACACTTTCAGAGCGCAAAAACACGATTCCCACGTTTTCAACATCGCTCAGCATTCAATTTAAAGGAGAATGCCTGGAAAGGTTTTTGGAGTCACTCAGAGCCCAAAAACTCTGTTCTCAGCTTTGAACAACACTCAGCATTCAGATTTCAGTAGACTGTCAGAAACACAATTTTCACACTCTCCAAGCCCAAAAACTCTGTTCCCAGCTTTGAACAACACACAGCATTCATTTTCCAGAAGTGCATCAGAAACGCCGTTTTCTACACTTTCACAACGCAAAAACCCGATTCTCGGGATTTAACATCATTCAGCGTGCAGTTTCAATGATATTGCGAGAAATCCTGTTTTCGACACTTTCAGAGCGCAAAAACACGATTCCTGGGTTTTAACATCATTCAACGTGCAGTTTCAAGTATATTGCCAGAAACACGGTTTTCAACACTTTCAGAGCGCAAAAACACGATTCCCACGTTTTCAACATCGCTCAGCATTCAATTTAAAGGAGAATGCCTGGAAAGGTTTTTGGAGTCACTCAGAGCCCAAAAACTCTGTTCTCAGCTTTGAACAACACTCAGCATTCAGATTTCAGTAGACTGTCAGAAACACAATTTTCACACTCTCCAAGCCCAAAAACTCTGTTCCCAGCTTTGAACAACACACAGCATTCATTTTCCAGAAGTGCATCAGAAACGCCGTTTTCTACACTTTCACAACGCAAAAACCCGATTCTCGGGATTTAACACCGTCTCCAAGATCAAAAACTCTGTTCCCAGCTTTGAACAACACACAGCACTCATTTTCCAGAAGTGCATCAGAAAAGCTGTTTTCGACACTTTCAGAGCGCAAAAACGCGATTCCTGGGTTTTAACATCATTCAGCGTGCAGTTTCAACTATATTGCCAGAAACACGGTTTTCAACACTTTCAGAGCGCAAAAACACGATTCCCACGTTTTCAACATCGCTCAGCATTCAATTTAAAGGAGAATGCCTGAAAAGGTTTTTGGAGTCACTCAGAGCCCAAAAACTCTGTTCTCAGCTTTGAACAATACTCAGCATTCAGATTTCAGTAGACTGTCAGAAACACAATTTTCACACTCTCCAAGCCCAAAAACTCTGTTCCCAGCTTTGAACAACACACAGCATTCATTTTCCAGAAGTGCATCAGAAACGCTGTTTTCGACACTTTCACAACGCAAAAACGCGATTCCCGGGTTTTAACATCATTCAGCGTGCAGTTTCAATGATATTGCGAGAAACCCAGTTTTCGACACTTTCAGAGCGCAAAAACGCGATTCCTGGGTTTTAACATCATTCAACGTGCAGTTTCAACTATATTGCCAGAAACACGGTTTTCAACACTTTCAGAGCGCAAAAACACGATTCCCACGTTTTCAACATCACTCAGCATTCAATTTAAAGGAGAATGCCTGGAAAGGTTTTTGGAGTCACTCAGAGCCCAAAAACTCTGTTCTCAGCTTTGAACAATACTCAGCATTCAGATTTCAGTAGACTGTCAGAAACACAATTTTCACACTCTCCAAGCCCAAAAACTCTGTTCCCAGCTTTGAACAACACACAGCATTCATTTTCCAGAAGTGCATAAGAAACGACGTTTTCTACACTTTCACAACGCAAAAACGCGATTCCCGGGATTTAACATCATTCATCGTGCAGTTTCAATGATATTGCGAGAAATCCTGTTTTCGACACTTTCAGAGCGCAAAAACGCGATTCCTGGGTTTTAACATCATTCAACGTGCAGTTTCAACTATATTGCCAGAAACACGGTTTTCAACACTTTCAGAGCGCAAAAACACGATTCCCACGTTTTCAACATCGCTCAGCATTCAATTTAAAGGAGAATGCCTGGAAAGGTTTTTGGAGTCACTCAGAGCCCAAAAACTCTGTTCTCAGCTTTGAACAACACTCAGCATTCAGATTTCAGTAGACTGTCAGAAACACAATTTTCACACTCTCCAAGCCCAAAAACTCTGTTCCCAGCTTTGAACAACACACAGCATTCATTTTCCAGAAGTGCATCAGAAACGCCGTTTTCTACACTTTCACAACGCAAAAACCCGATTCTCGGGATTTAACATCATTCAGCGTGCAGTTTCAATGATATTGCGAGAAATCCTGTTTTCGACACTTTCAGAGCGCAAAAACACGATTCCTGGGTTTTAACATCATTCAACGTGCAGTTTCAAGTATATTGCCAGAAACACGGTTTTCGACACTTTCAGAGCGCAAAAACACGATTCCTGGGTTTTAACATCATTCAACGTGCAGTTTCAAGTATATTGCCAGAAACACGGTTTTCAACACTTTCAGAGCGCAAAAACACGATTCCCACGTTTTCAACATCGCTCAGCATTCAATTGAAAGGAGAATGCCTGGAAAGGTTTTTGGAGTCACTCAGAGCCCAAAAACTCTGTTCTCAGCTTTGAACAATACTCAGCATTCAGATTTCAGTAGACTGCCAGAAACACAATTTTCACCCTCTCCAAGCCCAAAAACTCTGTTCCCAGCTTTGAACAACACACAGCACTCATTTTCCAGAAGTGCATCAGAAAAGCTGTTTTCGACACTTTCAGAGCGCAAAAACGCGATTCCTGGGTTTTAACATCATTCAGCGTGCAGTTTCAATGATATTGCGAGAAACCCAGTTTTCGACACTTTCAGAGCGCAAAAACGCGATTCCCGGGTTTTAACATCATTCAGCGTGCAGTTTCAATGATATTGCGAGAAACCCTGTTTTCGATACTTTCAGAGCGCAAAAACGCGATTCCTGGGTTTTAACATCATTCAACGTGCAGTTTCATCTATATTGCCAGAAACACGGTTTTCAACACTTTCAGAGCGCAGAAACACGATTCCCACGTTTTCAACATCGCTCAGCATTCAATTTAAAGTAGAATGCCTGGAAAGGTTTTTGGAGTCACTCAGAGCCCAAAAACTCTGTTCTCAGCTTTGAACAATACTCAGCATTCAGATTGTAGTAGACTGTCAGAAACACAATGTTCACCGTCTCCAAGATCAAAAACTCTGTTCCCAGCTTTGAACAACACACAGCACTCATTTTCCAGAAGTGCATCAGAAAAGCTGTTTTCGACACTTTCAGAGCGCAAAAACGCGATTTCTAGGTTTTAACATCATTCAACATGCAGTTTCAACTATATTGCCAGAAACACGGTTTTCAACACTTTCAGAGCGCAAAAACACGATTCCCACGTTTTCAACATCGCTCAGCATTCAATTTAAAGGTGAATGCCTGAAAAGGTTTTTGGAGTCACTCAGAGCCCAAAAACTCTGTTCTCAGCTTTGAACAACACTCAGCATTCAGATTTCAGTAGACTGTCAGAAACACAATTTTCACACTCTCCAAGCCCAAAAACTCTGTTCCCAGCTTTGAACAACACACAGCATTCATTTTCCACAAGTGCATCAGAAACGCTGTTTTCAACACTTTCACAACGCAAAAACGCGATTCCCGGGTTTTAACATCATTCAGCGTGCAGTTTCAATGATATTGCGAGAAACCCAGTTTTCGACACTTTCAGAGCGCAAAAACGCGATTCCTGGGTTTTAACATCATTCAACGTGCAGTTTCAACTATATTGCCAGAAACACGGTTTTCAACACTTTCAGAGCGCAAAAACACGATTCCCACGTTTTCAACATCGCTCAGCATTCAATTTAAAGGAGAATGCCTGGAAAGGTTTTTGGAGTCACTCAGAGCCCAAAAACCCTTTTCTCAGCTTTGAACAACACTCAGCATTCAGATTTCAGTAGACTGTCAGAAACACAATTTTCACACTCTCCAAGCCCAAAAACTCTGTTCCCAGCTTTGAACAACACACAACATTCATTTTCCAGAAGTGCATCAGAAACGCCGTTTTCTACACTTTCACAACGCAAAAACGCGATTCCCGGGTTTTAACATCATTCAGCGTGCAGTTTCAATGATATTGCGAGAAACCCTGTTTTCGACACTTTCAGAGCGCAAAAACGCGATTCCTGGGTTTTAACATCATTCAACGTGCAGTTTCATCTATATTGCCAGAAACACGGTTTTCAACACTTTCAGAGCGCAGAAACACGATTCCCACGTTTTCAACATCGCTCAGCATTCAATTTAAAGGAGAATGCCTGGAAAGGTTTTTGGAGTCACTCAGAGCCCAAAAACTCTGTTCTCAGCTTTGAACAATACTCAGCATTCAGATTGTAGTAGACTGTCAGAAACACAATTTTCACCCTCTCCAAGCCCAAAAACTCTGTTCCCAGCTTTGAACAACACACAGCACTCATTTTCCAGAAGTGCATCAGAAAAGCTGTTTTCGACACTTTCAGAGCGCAAAAACGCGATTCCTGGGTTTTAACATCATTCAACGTGCAGTTTCAACTATATTGCCAGAAACACGGTTTTCAACACTTTCAGAGCGCAAAAACACGATTCCCACGTTTTCAACATTGCTCAGGATTCAATTTAAAGGAGAATGCCTGGAAAGGTTTTTGGAGTCACTCAGAGCCCAAAAACTCTGTTCTCAGCTTTGAACAACACTCAGCATTCAGATTTCAGTAGACTGTAAGAAACACAATTTTCACACTCTCCAAGCCCAAAAACTCTGTTCCCAGCTTTGAACAACACACAGCATTCATTTTCCACAAGTGCATCAGAAACGCTGTTTTCGACACTTTCACAACGCAAAAACGCGATTCCCGGGTTTTAACATCATTCAGCGTGCAGTTTCAATGATATTGCGAGAAACCCTGTTTTCGACACTTTCAGAGCGCAAAAACGCGATTCCTGGGTTTTAACATCATACAACGTGCAGTTTCAACTATATTGCCAGAAACACGGTTTTCAACACTTTCAGAGCGCAAAAACACGATTCCCACGTTTTCAACATCGCTCAGCATTCAATTTAAAGGAGAATGCCTGGAAAGGTTTTTGGAGTCACTCAGAGCCCAAAAACTCTGTTCTCAGCTTTGAACAATACTCAGCATTCAGATTTCAGTAGACTGTCAGAAACACAATTTTCACCCTCTCCAAGCCCAAAAACTCTGTTCCCAGCTTTGAACAACACACTGCACTCATTTTCCAGAAGTGCATCAGAAAAGCTGTTTTCGGCACTTTCAGAGCGCAAAAACGCGATTCCCGGGTTTTAACATCATTCAGCGTGCAGTTTCAACTATATTGCCAGAAACACGGTTTTCAACACTTTCAGAGCGCAAAAACACGATTCCCACGTTTTCAACATCGCTCAGCATTCAATTTAAAGGAGAATGCCTGGAAAGGTTTTTGGAGTCACTCAGAGCCCAAAAACTCTGTTCTCAGCTTTGAACAATACTCAGCATTCAGATTTCAGTAGACTGTCAGAAACACAATTTTCACACTCTCCAAGCCCAAAAACTCTGTTCCCAGCTTTGAACAACACACAGCATTCATTTTCCAGAAGTGCATAAGAAACGACGTTTTCTACACTTTCACAACGCAAAAACGCGATTCCTGGGTTTTAACATCATTCAGCGTGCAGTTTCAACTATATTGCCAGAAACACGGTTTTCAACACTTTCAGAGCGCAAAAACACGATTCCCACGTTTTCAACATCGCTCAGCATTCAATTTAAAGGAGAATGCCTGAAAAGGTTTTTGGAGTCACTCAGAGCCCAAAAACTCTGTTCTCAGCTTTGAACAATACTCAGCATTCAGATTTCAGTAGACTGTCAGAAACACAATTTTCACACTCTCCAAGCCCAAAAACTCTGTTCCCAGCTTTGAACAACACACAGCATTCATTTTCCAGAAGTGCATCAGAAACGCTGTTTTCGACACTTTCACAACGCAAAAACGCGATTCCCGGGTTTTAACATCATTCAGCGTGCAGTTTCAATGATATTGCGAGAAACCCAGTTTTCGACACTTTCAGAGCGCAAAAACGCGATTCCTGGGTTTTAACATCATTCAACGTGCAGTTTCAACTATATTGCCAGAAACACGGTTTTCAACACTTTCAGAGCGCAAAAACACGATTCCCACGTTTTCAACATCACTCAGCATTCAATTTAAAGGAGAATGCCTGGAAAGGTTTTTGGAGTCACTCAGAGCCCAAAAACTCTGTTCTCAGCTTTGAACAATACTCAGCATTCAGATTTCAGTAGACTGTCAGAAACACAATTTTCACACTCTCCAAGCCCAAAAACTCTGTTCCCAGCTTTGAACAACACACAGCATTCATTTTCCAGAAGTGCATAAGAAACGACGTTTTCTACACTTTCACAACGCAAAAACGCGATTCCCGGGATTTAACATCATTCATCGTGCAGTTTCAATGATATTGCGAGAAATCCTGTTTTCGACACTTTCAGAGCGCAAAAACGCGATTCCTGGGTTTTAACATCATTCAACGTGCAGTTTCAACTATATTGCCAGAAACACGGTTTTCAACACTTTCAGAGCGCAAAAACACGATTCCCACGTTTTCAACATCGCTCAGCATTCAATTTAAAGGAGAATGCCTGGAAAGGTTTTTGGAGTCACTCAGAGCCCAAAAACTCTGTTCTCAGCTTTGAACAACACTCAGCATTCAGATTTCAGTAGACTGTCAGAAACACAATTTTCACACTCTCCAAGCCCAAAAACTCTGTTCCCAGCTTTGAACAACACACTGCACTCATTTTCCAGAAGTGCATCAGAAAAGCTGTTTTCGGCACTTTCAGAGCGCAAAAACGCGATTCCCGGGTTTTAACATCATTCAGCGTGCAGTTTCAACTATATTGCCAGAAACACGGTTTTCAACACTTTCAGAGCGCAAAAACACGATTCCCACGTTTTCAACATCGCTCAGCATTCAATTTAAAGGAGAATGCCTGGAAAGGTTTTTGGAGTCACTCAGAGCCCAAAAACTCTGTTCTCAGCTTTGAACAATACTCAGCATTCAGATTTCAGTAGACTGTCAGAAACACAATTTTCACACTCTCCAAGCCCAAAAACTCTGTTCCCAGCTTTGAACAACACACAGCATTCATTTTCCAGAAGTGCATAAGAAACGACGTTTTCTACACTTTCACAACGCAAAAACGCGATTCCTGGGTTTTAACATCATTCAGCGTGCAGTTTCAACTATATTGCCAGAAACACGGTTTTCAACACTTTCAGAGCGCAAAAACACGATTCCCACGTTTTCAACATCGCTCAGCATTCAATTTAAAGGAGAATGCCTGAAAAGGTTTTTGGAGTCACTCAGAGCCCAAAACCTCTGTTCTCAGCTTTGAACAATACTCAGCATTCAGATTTCAGTAGACTGTCAGAAACACAATTTTCACACTCTCCAAGCCCAAAAACTCTGTTCCCAGCTTTGAACAACACACAGCATTCATTTTCCAGAAGTGCATCAGAAACGCTGTTTTCGACACTTTCACAACGCAAAAACGCGATTCCCGGGTTTTAACATCATTCAGCGTGCAGTTTCAATGATATTGCGAGAAACCCAGTTTTCGACACTTTCAGAGCGCAAAAACGCGATTCCTGGGTTTTAACATCATTCAACGTGCAGTTTCAACTATATTGCCAGAAACACGGTTTTCAACACTTTCAGAGCGCAAAAACACGATTCCCACGTTTTCAACATCACTCAGCATTCAATTTAAAGGAGAATGCCTGGAAAGGTTTTTGGAGTCACTCAGAGCCCAAAAACTCTGTTCTCAGCTTTGAACAATACTCAGCATTCAGATTTCAGTAGACTGTCAGAAACACAATTTTCACACTCTCCAAGCCCAAAAACTCTGTTCCCAGCTTTGAACAACACACAGCATTCATTTTCCAGAAGTGCATAAGAAACGACGTTTTCTACACTTTCACAACGCAAAAACGCGATTCCCGGGATTTAACATCATTCATCGTGCAGTTTCAATGATATTGCGAGAAATCCTGTTTTCGACACTTTCAGAGCGCAAAAACGCGATTCCTGGGTTTTAACATCATTCAACGTGCAGTTTCAACTATATTGCCAGAAACACGGTTTTCAACACTTTCAGAGCGCAAAAACACGATTCCCACGTTTTCAACATCGCTCAGCATTCAATTTAAAGGAGAATGCCTGGAAAGGTTTTTGGAGTCACTCAGAGCCCAAAAACTCTGTTCTCAGCTTTGAACAACACTCAGCATTCAGATTTCAGTAGACTGTCAGAAACACAATTTTCACACTCTCCAAGCCCAAAAACTCTGTTCCCAGCTTTGAACAACACACAGCATTCATTTTCCAGAAGTGCATCAGAAACGCCGTTTTCTACACTTTCACAACGCAAAAACGCGATTCTCGGGATTTAACATCATTCAGCGTGCAGTTTCAATGATATTGCGAGAAATCCTGTTTTCGACACTTTCAGAGCGCAAAAACACGATTCCTGGGTTTTAACATCATTCAACGTGCAGTTTCAAGTATATTGCCAGAAACACGGTTTTTTTTTTTTGTTTTTTTTTTTTACACTTTATTACCACACAATTATAAAGACATTTACTTGATATTTTCTGCTGATTTAACAGTGTTTTGGGAAATAAGTTGTAGCGGGCATGTGGTTTACCAGAGTTGTTTGTTTTTTTTTTTTTTTTTTTTTTTAAGTTTTCCAATGGGATAGATTCTATTACTCTGTTCTCTTGTTGTCTTTTTTCTTTTTTTTTTTTTTTTTTTTTTTTTTTTTTTTTTTTTTTTTAGACATATTTACAAACAACAACTAATACAAAGAAATGATTTTGTTTTTACTAGCATTTGACAAAGCTATGAACAGGTTATTCAGAAAAAAGGAAAGACTATTAAAGGTTTTCCACAATCTACATCTGTACCAATCAGAAACTGCTTTGGTTATATTTCTTTTTTTTTTTTTTTTTTTTTTTCTTTTATTAAAGGAGAAGGGGAGAAGAAGGAAGAAGGGGGAGAGAGAGGAAGAAAAAGAGAAAAAAAAAAAAAAAAAGGGGGGGGGGGGGGGGGGTCAATTTGTTGGAAAGTTCAGAGCTACAAGGATGGGTTCCCAGGTGTTACTGAATAATTTGGTCTGTTTATTGTTTTTAGCTGTGATTCGTTCCATTGAGAGGTAGTCTGTTAACAGATTAAGCCATTGTGATATTGAAAGTTTGTGCCTGTATTTCCAGTTTAGGAGTATTGTTTTTTTGGCTATTGTTAAGGTGACAAGTATGATCTTGTGGTATTTGTGAATATGACTGATGGGTGTGAGATCTCCTAGAAGGCAAAGGGACGGGGACAGTGGAATGCTGTGACCCAGAAATTTGGAGAGTTCAAATATTATGGCTTGCCAGAAATTTTTGGTTGGTGTGCATTGCCAGAAAGAGTGATAATAACAATCTATTGTGTTGAGGGTGCATTGTGGACAGATATCTGTATTGGTGAAGCCCATGAGGCGCATTCTACGGGTGGTGATGTGTGTTCTGTGCATGACCTTATACTGGATTAGCTGTAGTTGGGAGTTGTTTGTCATGGAGAAGATGTTGCTACATATTTGTTTCCAGAAACTGAGATCAGTCTTAATTTTTAAATCTTTTTCCCAGTTTGTTATTGGTATAGGTAGTGCTTCTTCTTTTGGTGATGATATGTGTTTGTATATTTTAGATAAAGGTTTCTCAGATGTTGAAATGGATGCTATCTTTTCTATTAATGGTGGTGGTTGTAGATCAATGTTGGAAAGTTGTATTTTATTTTTTAGTGCATTTTTAAGCTGGAGGTACTGTAAAAAGTTTGGTTGGGTCATGTTATATTTCTGTGTTAGTTCATGGATGGTTAAGAATTTATCATTTGCAAACAGGTGTTGTAAGTGGGTGATTCCCTTACTTTTCCAGGTATTAAATGTGAAGGCGGTCTTATTGATTAAGAAATCGGGGTTGTTCCAAATTGGTGTGAGTTTACATGGTTTAAGTGGGTGATTTGTGATCTTATTGGTTTTCCACCAAGCTTCCAGGGTTGTTGAAATGGTGATGACCTTATAGCAGTTATGTTTTTTGATTGATTGGGGTAAGAATGGCAAGTCTTTAATAGAGAATTCTTCACAAGCTGACTGTTCAGTTTCAAGCCAAGGATCTTGTTGCATGTCTGAATATGTCCATTTCATTATGTACTGTAACTGATGAGCTAAGAAGTAATGGAGAAAGTTTGGGGCATTTAAGCCACCAAACTGTTTGCTTTCCTGGAGTGTTGAGAGTTTAATTCTTGGTTGTTTATTTTTCCAGTAAAATTTTGTGATTATTGAGTTTAGAGTAGAAAACCAGTTGGGTGTTGGGAAGACGGGAGTCATTGAAAAGAGATAGTTGATTCTTGGTAGGATTGACATTTTCACTGCAGCTATGCGGCCAGCAAGTGAGAGTGGTAAGTTATTCCAACAACTTAAACACTTTTCAGTGGTTTTAAGAATTGGTGTGAAGTTCAATTCAAACAAATCTGAAAGGTTGGAGGAAATATCAATGCCAAGATATCGAATGTTACCTGTAGGGATGTTTAGTGAGAGCCTGGGTGTCACAGCATTCCACTGGTCCTGGTTAACTGGGAGAATAATGGATTTTGACCAGTTGATTGAATATTCTGAGATGGCAGAAAATGTCCCAATCAGATTGAAAATGGCTGGGAGTGATGTAAGAGGGTTTTGTGCATATAGTAATAGGTCATCTGCATATAGACTGACTTTGTGGGTTGTGTTCAGAGTGGTGATACCAGTGATTTGGGTGTTTTGGCGGATGGCAGCTGCTAGGGGTTCAATAAACAGGGCAAATAGTAGGGGTGAGAGTGGGCATCCTTGTCTTGTACCTCTGTGAAGTGTGAAACGTTGTGAAATTATGCCATTTGTGATTACTGATGCTGTGGGTGAGTTGTACAAAATTTTAATCCATTGGATAAATGAATCCCCAAAACCAAATCTTTCTAATGTGGAGAATAAGAATGTCCAGTTAACACGGTCAAATGCTTTTTCTGCATCTAATGACAGGATGACTGTATTGTTTGTTTGGGTTTTGGCTATACTGATTAGATTGAATAGACGGCGCATGTTATTTGATGAATGCCTACCTTTAATGAAGCCTGTTTGATCAGGGTGTATTATAGAAGAGATGACTGTTTCTAATCTCATAGCTAGTGCTTTACTGATGATTTTAATGTCTGTGTTAATGAGAGATAATGGGCGATAGCTTGAGCAGAGAGTTGGGTCTTTATTAGGCTTAAGGAGGAGTGATATAAGTGCTGTATTCATATGGGGTGGAATGACAGAGGAATGTTGAATTTCAGCGGTCATTTTTATGAATAATGGTGATATTGTTGGCCAGAAATGTTTGTAAAATTCTGCTGGGAAACCATCGGCTCCAGGTGCTTTGTTATTTGGCATTGAAAACAGTGCTTTTTTAAAATCGTCTGATGAAAGTGGTCGATCTAGATTTATTACTTGAGTTTTATTTAGCCTGGGGAGTTTGATATTGTCAAGAAAAGTTTGAATTGCAGAGGGATCACATGTACAGTTGGATTTGTAAAGGTTGTAATAAAAGGACTGAAAGGTTGCTGAGATATCATTTGGAGTGGACACGGTTTTCCCTTCAGAGTTTTTAATGACTGGTATGATTGTTTTTTCTTGTTGTCTTTTTAGTTGATTTGCCAGATACTGTCCAGATTTGTCATTTTGTTCAAAATGGTTATGCCGGAGTCTCTGTATAAGGAATTGGGTTTTCTTATTTATGATGGTATCAAGTTCGTATTTTGTTTCAATGAGTTCTTTACGAAGGTCATCAGATGGATTTTCAGCTACTGACAGAGTAAGCTCACCAATTCTCTGCTCAAGCTTTTTTTCCAAGTCTTGTTCTTTCTTTTTTCTGTGAGTGGAGTATGAAATGATTTTTCCTCTTAATACTGCCTTAGCTGTTTCCCATAATAATGTAGATGAGGTGAATGGGGAGTCATTCAGTTCAATAAAGGATGTCCACTCTTGTATCAGGTATGTGTTGAATTCTGAATCTTGCAGTAATGATGTGTTGAAGCGCCATCTAGTCTGTGGTTTTATGGAGATTTTGTTTATGAGATTGAAGCTAACTGGGGCATGGTCAGAAATGATAATTGGGTGAATCTTTGCATTTCCTGTTTTAGATATAATAGAATTACTTATTAAGAAGTAATCGATCCGGGAAAGTGAATTGTGGTGTGGAGAGTAATAAGTATATTCTCTGCTGGTGGGGTTATGTAGTCGCCAATTGTCACTGAGACCAAAGTCATTTATGTATTGTTGCAGTGTTTCTGATGATTTCATTGGTCTGGAGAATTTTGTAGTGTTTGAGCGGTCGAGGTTAAAGTCCATAATTGTATTGAAGTCACCTCCAAGAATGATGGTCGTGTCAGAGAAGTTCATAAGCTGAGCAAAGAAGTTGTGAAAAAATGTGGGGTTGTCCTCATTGGGTGCATATATGTTTGCTACTGTTAATTTGATATTGCCAATGGAACCACTGATTATTAGGTAACGTCCCTCAGGATCTGCTGTGACTGAATTGCTGGTGTAAGGTGTATTTTTGCTGATTAATATTGCCACTCCTCTTTTTTTAGAGGTGTAAGATGCTGCAAAAACTTGGTTAACCCATTGATTTTTTAATTTTTCATGGTCTGAATTAATGAGGTGTGTTTCTTGTAATAGACAGATGTCTCCTTTAAGGTTTTGCAGGTGAGTGAGTATTTTGACTCTCTTTGCCAACAAGTTAAGACCCCTGACATTCCAACTTATAAATTTTGTTGAAGACATTACATGTGTTTACTGTGTGTCATTGGTAGTAGAATCAATTGGAGTCAACAAAGAAAAAGTAAAAGTAAAATAAGATAAATAATAATAAAATAAAATTGGGGAGGGAAAAAAAAAAAAAAAAAAAAAAAAAAAAAAGGGGATAGATAGGAGAAAATAGAATAGAATAAAAATGGTGGGAGGTGAACTCCACATGAACTCCAAATATGTGTGATGTTACCATATAACAAAGAAAAGAGACACTCAGTTTATATACAGACACAGACTCAGACAGAAGGACATTTGAACACAGACCACAGAAACAGACAGTGCAGAAGGGTATTACAGAAACATAAGTCTGGATAAGATGTGACAGTGTATTAGAAGGAGAGCAGGTAGGGAAAACAGAGTGAGGAAAGGGGTGAATGGTTGGAGTCATTGGAATAGGAAAAAATAAGGTGAGAGATAGAGTAAAGAATCAAACAAATAAATTTAAATAAACAAAACAGAAAAAACAGGGGGTATGTGGGTAATGTTTAAGTTAAGGAAAAAAGAGAGATGGAGAGAGAACACTGGTTTGAACAGATAAATCGCATTTGGGGTGTGATTTTTTTTTCCCATTTAGAAAAGCCACGGTGTAATCTTGAGATCGCGAAATAGTTGGCCGTCGATGTACAGTTTGTCTACGGTGATTGAAGCTCTTTTTCCTTCTGCTCGATGTTGTTTAAGAATGGGGTAGAGCTTCTTGCGGCGTTCATTTATTTCACGAGGGAACTGATCATTGAGGCCGTAGTGAGTTCCTTTTAGTTCTCTGCCTCTGCTTTTCACTAGCTCCTTTTGTTGGAAGTGTTCAAACTTTGCAATGATGGGCCGAGGCCCCCTCTTTGCTGTGATTCCAAGGCGATGAACCCGATGGAAAGTTATATTGTCAACAATGTCGGAGGGCAGTTTTAGTTCGGTTCGTATGAAATCTTTAATCGTGTTTATTGGGTTTTCGGTTTTATTTTCTGGAATCCCGGAGAAAATTAAGTTATCGCGCATGCTGCGTGATTGTATATCCAATATGTTTTCTTTTATGGTCTTGTTTTCTTTGACAATGTTGTCCAGTTCCTTGGTCAATGTTTCAACAGTAATTTTCAAGCACTCGTTGTCTCTTTTTAGATCCTCGATTTCCTTGTGATTAAATTCAAGGCTCGCTCGCATTTCTTTCAGTTCAGCAGACAGTGATTCTAAAATGCTGAGTCTTGCATTAATTGAGTGAAGCACACTAACCTCTTGTGTCGGCGTGTTTAAGTCCTCGGTGTCGGTGGAGGATTCCCGGTAGCGTTTCTTTGCTGAGCCCTCTGTGCGCTGGTTGGGCTTTTGAGCCGGCATTTCGCACAGATTACTGTGGAACTCGTCGATGAATTTTTCTATTTCCTCCACGGTTGATTTCAGTGAGGAGAAGACCGCCGTTGTTTGTAAGTGTGACAAAAGCAGGGGTTTGTATCCGCTGTATTTTTGAAATTGAAAAACAAAAAAACGCGCCTCAGTGAGCGACCGGGAACACCGTCATGACTGATCTCACCCGCGCCTGCACGTGACTCTCAGAGTTTGCGCATTCCTCCTCTCTTACCAGAGTTGTTTGAAGCCAGCACACGGTTTTCAACACTTTCAGAGCGCAAAAACACGATTCCCACGTTTTCAACATCGCTCAGCATTCAATTTAAAGGAGAATGCCTGGAAAGGTTTTTGGAGTCACTCAGAGCCCAAAAACTCTGTTCTCAGCTTTGAACAATACTCAGCATTCAGATTTCAGTAGACTGCCAGAAACACAATTTTCACCCTCTCCAAGCCCAAAAACTCTGTTCCCAGCTTTGAACAACACACAGCACTCATTTTCCAGAAGTGCATCAGAAAAGCTGTTTTCGACACTTTCAGAGCGCAAAAACGCGATTCCTGGGTTTTAACATCATTCAGCGTGCAGTTTCAATGATATTGCGAGAAACCCAGTTTTCGACACTTTCAGAGCGCAAAAACGCAATTCCCACGTTTTAACATCATTCAGCGTGCAGTTTCAATGATATTGCGAGAAACCCTGTTTTCGACACTTTCAGAGCGCAAAAACGCGATTCCTGGGTTTTAACATCATTCAGAGTGCAGTTTCAACTATATTGCCAGAAACACGGTTTTCAACACTTTCAGAGCGCAAAAACACGATTCCCACGTTTTCAACATCGCTCAGCATTCAATTTAAAGGAGAATGCCTGGAAAGGTTTTTGGAGTCACTCAGAGCCCAAAAACTCTGTTCTCAGCTTTGAACAATACTCAGCATTCAGATTGTAGTAGACTGTCAGAAACACAATGTTCACCGTCTCCAAGATCAAAAACTCTGTTCCCAGCTTTGAACAACACACAGCACTCATTTTCCAGAAGTGCATCAGAAAAGCTGTTTTCGACACTTTCAGAGCGCAAAAACGCGATTCCTAGGTTTTAACATCATTCAACATGCAGTTTCAACTATATTGCCAGAAACACGGTTTTCAACACTTTCGGAGCGCAAAAACACGATTCCCACGTTTTCAACATCGCTCAGCATTCAATTTAAAGGAGAATGCCTGAAAAGGTTTTTGGAGTCACTCAGAGCCCAAAAACTCTGTTCTCAGCTTTGAACAATACTCAGCATTCAGATTTCAGTAGACTGCCAGAAACACAATTTTCACCCTCTCCAAGCCCAAAAACTCTGTTCCCAGCTTTGAACAACACACAGCACTCATTTTCCAGAAGTGCATCAGAAAAGCTGTTTTCGACACTTTCAGAGCGCAAAAACGCGATTCCTGGGTTTTAACATCATTCAGCGTGCAGTTTCAATGATATTGCGAGAAACCCAGTTTTCGACACTTTCAGAGCGCAAAAAACGCGATTCCCGGGTTTTAACATCATTCAGCGTGCAGTTTCAATGATATTGCGAGAAACCCTGTTTTCGACACTTTCAGAGCGCAAAAACGCGAGTCCTGGGTTTTAACATCATTCAACGTGCAGTTTCATCTATATTGCCAGAAACACGGTTTTCAACACTTTCAGAGCGCAGAAACACGATTCCCACGTTTTCAACATCGCTCAGCATTCAATTTAAAGTAGAATGCCTGGAAAGGTTTTTGGAGTCACTCAGAGCCCAAAAACTCTGTTCTCAGCTTTGAACAATACTCAGCATTCAGATTTCAGTAGACTGCCAGAAACACAATTTTCACCTTCTCCAAGCCCAAAAACTCTGTTCCCAGCTTTGAACAACACACAGCACTCATTTTCCAGAAGTGCATCAGAAAAGCTGTTTTCGACACTTTCAGAGCGCAAAAACGCGATTCCTGGGTTTTAACATCATTCAGCGTGCAGTTTCAACTATATTGCCAGAAACACGGTTTTCAACACTTTCAGAGCGCAAAAACACGATTCCCACGTTTTCAACATCGCTCAGCATTCAATTTAAAGGAGAATGCCTGAAAAGGTTTTTGGAGTCACTCAGAGCCCAAAAACTCTGTTCTCAGCTTTGAACAATACTCAGCATTCAGATTTCAGTAGACTGTCAGAAACACAATTTTCACACTCTCCAAGCCCAAAAACTCTGTTCCCAGCTTTGAACAACACACAGCATTCATTTTCCAGAAGTGCATCAGAAACGCTGTTTTCGACACTTTCACAACGCAAAAACGCGATTCCCGGGTTTTAACATCATTCAGCGTGCAGTTTCAATGATATTGCGAGAAACCCAGTTTTCGACACTTTCAGAGCGCAAAAACGCGATTCCTGGGTTTTAACATCATTCAACGTGCAGTTTCAACTATATTGCCAGAAACACGGTTTTCAACACTTTCAGAGCGCAAAAACACGATTCCCACGTTTTCAACATCACTCAGCATTCAATTTAAAGGAGAATGCCTGGAAAGGTTTTTGGAGTCACTCAGAGCCCAAAAACTCTGTTCTCAGCTTTGAACAATACTCAGCATTCAGATTTCAGTAGACTGTCAGAAACACAATTTTCACACTCTCCAAGCCCAAAAACTCTGTTCCCAGCTTTGAACAACACACAGCATTCATTTTCCAGAAGTGCATAAGAAACGACGTTTTCTACACTTTCACAACGCAAAAACGCGATTCCCGGGTTTTAACATCATTCATCGTGCAGTTTCAATGATATTGCGAGAAATCCTGTTTTCGACACTTTCAGAGCGCAAAAACGCGATTCCTGGGTTTTAACATCATTCAACGTGCAGTTTCAACTATATTGCCAGAAACACGGTTTTCAACACTTTCAGAGCGCAAAAACACGATTCCCACGTTTTCAACATCGCTCAGCATTCAATTTAAAGGAGAATGCCTGGAAAGGTTTTTGGAGTCACTCAGAGCCCAAAAACTCTGTTCTCAGCTTTGAACAACACTCAGCATTCAGATTTCAGTAGACTGTCAGAAACACAATTTTCACACTCTCCAAGCCCAAAAACTCTGTTCCCAGCTTTGAACAACACACAGCATTCATTTTCCAGAAGTGCATCAGAAACGCCGTTTTCTACACTTTCACAACGCAAAAACCCGATTCTCGGGATTTAACATCATTCAGCGTGCAGTTTCAATGATATTGCGAGAAATCCTGTTTTCGACACTTTCAGAGCGCAAAAACACGATTCCTGGGTTTTAACATCATTCAACGTGCAGTTTCAAGTATATTGCTAGAAACACGGTTTTCAACACTTTCAGAGCGCAAAAACACGATTCCCACGTTTTCAACATCGCTCAGCATTCAATTTAAAGGAGAATGCCTGGAAAGGTTTTTGGAGTCACTCAGAGCCCAAAAACTCTGTTCTCAGCTTTGAACAATACTCAGCATTCAGATTTCAGTAGACTGCCAGAAACACAATTTTCACCCTCTCCAAGCCCAAAAACTCTGTTCCCAGCTTTGAACAACACACAGCACTCATTTTCCAGAAGTGCATCAGAAAAGCTGTTTTCGACACTTTCAGAGCGCAAAAACGCGATTCCTGGGTTTTAACATCATTCAGCGTGCAGTTTCAATGATATTGCGAGAAACCCAGTTTTCGACACTTTCAGAGCGCAAAAACGCGATTCCCACGTTTTAACATCATTCAGCGTGCAGTTTCAATGATATTGCGAGAAACCCTGTTTTCGACACTTTCAGAGCGCAAAAACGCGATTCCTGGGTTTTAACATCATTCAGCGTGCAGTTTCAACTATATTGCCAGAAACACGGTTTTCAACACTTTCAGAGCGCAAAAACACGATTCCCACGTTTTCAACATCGCTCAGCATTCAATTTAAAGGAGAATGCCTGGAAAGGTTTTTGGAGTCACTCAGAGCCCAAAAACTCTGTTCTCAGCTTTGAACAACACTCAGCATTCAGATTTCAGTAGACTGTCAGAAACACAATTTTCACACTCTCCAAGCCCAAAAACTCTGTTCCCAGCTTTGAACAACACACAGCATTCATTTTCCAGAAGTGCATCAGAAACGCCGTTTTCTACACTTTCACAACGCAAAAACCCGATTCTCGGGATTTAACATCATTCAGCGTGCAGTTTCAATGATATTGCGAGAAATCCTGTTTTCGACACTTTCAGAGCGCAAAAACACGATTCTTGGGTTTTAACATCATTCAACGTGCAGTTTCAAGTATATTGCCAGAAACACGGTTTTCAACACTTTCAGAGCGCAAAAACACGATTCCCACGTTTTCAACATCGCTCAGCATTCAATTGAAAGGAGAATGCCTGGAAAGGTTTTTGGAGTCACTCAGAGCCCAAAAACTCTGTTCTCAGCTTTGAACAATACTCAGCATTCAGATTTCAGTAGACTGCCAGAAACACAATTTTCACCCTCTCCAAGCCCAAAAACTCTGTTCCCAGCTTTGAACAACACACAGCACTCATTTTCCAGAAGTGCATCAGAAAAGCTGTTTTCGACACTTTCAGAGCGCAAAAACGCGATTCCTGGGTTTTAACATCATTCAGCGTGCAGTTTCAATGATATTGCGAGAAACCCAGTTTTCGACACTTTCAGAGCGCAAAAACGCGATTCCCGGGTTTTAACATCATTCAGCGTGCAGTTTCAATGATATTGCGAGAAACCCTGTTTTCGACACTTTCAGAGCGCAAAAACGCGATTCCTGGGTTTTAACATCATTCAACGTGCAGTTTCATCTATATTGCCAGAAACACGGTTTTCAACACTTTCAGAGCGCAGAAACACGATTCCCACGTTTTCAACATCGCTCAGCATTCAATTTAAAGTAGAATGCCTGGAAAGGTTTTTGGAGTCACTCAGAGCCCAAAAACTCTGTTCTCAGCTTTGAACAACACTCAGCATTCAGATTTCAGTAGACTGTCAGAAACACAATTTTCACACTCTCCAAGCCCAAAAACTCTGTTCCCAGCTTTGAACAACACACAGCATTCATTTTCCACAAGTGCATCAGAAACGCTGTTTTCGACACTTTCACAACGCAAAAACGCGATTCCCGGGTTTTAACATCATTCAGCGTGCAGTTTCAATGATATTGCGAGAAACCCAGTTTTCGACACTTTCAGAGCGCAAAAACGCGATTCCTGGGTTTTAACATCATTCAACGTGCAGTTTCAACTATATTGCCAGAAACACGGTTTTCAACACTTTCAGAGCGCAAAAACACGATTCCCACGTTTTCAACATCGCTCAGCATTCAATTTAAAGGAGAATGCCTGGAAAGGTTTTTGGAGTCACTCAGAGCCCAAAAACCCTTTTCTCAGCTTTGAACAACACTCAGCATTCAGATTTCAGTAGACTGTCAGAAACACAATTTTCACACTCTCCAAGCCCAAAAACTCTGTTCCCAGCTTTGAACAACACACAACATTCATTTTCCAGAAGTGCATCAGAAACGCCGTTTTCTACACTTTCACAACGCAAAAACGCGATTCCCGGGTTTTAACATCATTCAGCGTGCAGTTTCAATGATATTGCGAGAAACCCTGTTTTCGACACTTTCAGAGCGCAAAAACGCGATTCCTGGGTTTTAACATCATACAACGTGCAGTTTCAACTATATTGCCAGAAACACGGTTTTCAACACTTTCAGAGCGCAAAAACACGATTCCCACGTTTTCAACATCGCTCAGCATTCAATTTAAAGGAGAATGCCTGGAAAGGTTTTTGGAGTCACTCAGAGCCCAAAAACTCTGTTCTCAGCTTTGAACAATACTCAGCATTCAGATTTCAGTAGACTGTCAGAAACACAATTTTCACCCTCTCCAAGCCCAAAAACTCTGTTCCCAGCTTTGAACAACACACTGCACTCATTTTCCAGAAGTGCATCAGAAAAGCTGTTTTCGGCACTTTCAGAGCGCAAAAACGCGATTCCCGGGTTTTAACATCATTCAGCGTGCAGTTTCAACTATATTGCCAGAAACACGGTTTTCAACACTTTCAGAGCGCAAAAACACGATTCCCACGTTTTCAACATCGCTCAGCATTCAATTTAAAGGAGAATGCCTGGAAAGGTTTTTGGAGTCACTCAGAGACCAAAAACTCTGTTCTCAGCTTTGAACAACACTCAGCATTCAGATTTCAGTAGACTGTCAGAAACACAATTTTCACACTCTCCAAGCCCAAAAACTCTGTTCCCAGCTTTGAACAACACACAGCATTCATTTTCCAGAAGTGCATAAGAAACGACGTTTTCTACACTTTCACAACGCAAAAACGCGATTCCCGGGATTTAACATCATTCATCGTGCAGTTTCAATGATATTGCGAGAAATCCTGTTTTCGACACTTTCAGAGCGCAAAAAACGCGATTCCTGGGTTTTAACATCATTCAACGTGCAGTTTCAACTATATTGCCAGAAACACGGTTTTCAACACTTTCAGAGCGCAAAAACAGGATTCCCACGTTTTCAACATCGCTCAGCATTCAATTTAAAGGAGAATGCCTGGAAAGGTTTTTGGAGTCACTCAGAGCCCAAAAACTCTGTTCTCAGCTTTGAACAACACTCAGCATTCAGATTTCAGTAGACTGTCAGAAACACAATTTTCACACTCTCCAAGCCCAAAAACTCTGTTCCCAGCTTTGAACAACACACAGCACTCATTTTCCAGAAGTGCATCAGAAAAGCTGTTTTCGACACTTTCAGAGCGCAAAAACGCGATTCCTGGGTTTTAACATCATTCAGCGTGCAGTTTCAATGATATTGCGAGAAACCCAGTTTTCGACACTTTCAGAGCGCAAAAACGCGATTCCCACGTTTTAACATCATTCAGCGTGCAGTTTCAATGATATTGCGAGAAACCCAGTTTTCGACACTTTCAGAGCGCAAAAACGCGATTCCCACGTTTTAACATCATTCAGCGTGCAGTTTCAATGATATTGCGAGAAACCCTGTTTTCGACACTTTCAGAGCGCAAAAACGCGATTCCTGGGTTTTAACATCATTCAGCGTGCAGTTTCAACTATATTGCCAGAAACACGGTTTTCAACACTTTCAGAGCGCAAAAACACGATTCCCACGTTTTCAACATCGCTCAGCATTCAATTTAAAGGAGAATGCCTGGAAAGGTTTTTGGAGTCACTCAGAGCCCAAAAACTCTGTTCTCAGCTTTGAACAACACTCAGCATTCAGATTTCAGTAGACTGTCAGAAACACAATTTTCACACTCTCCAAGCCCAAAAACTCTGTTCCCAGCTTTGAACAACACACAGCATTCATTTTCCAGAAGTGCATCAGAAACGCCGTTTTCTACACTTTCACAACGCAAAAACCCGATTCTCGGGATTTAACATCATTCAGCGTGCAGTTTCAATGATATTGCGAGAAATCCTGTTTTCGACACTTTCAGAGCGCAAAAACACGATTCCTGGGTTTTAACATCATTCAACGTGCAGTTTCAAGTATATTGCCAGAAACACGGTTTTCAACACTTTCAGAGCGCAAAAACACGATTCCCACGTTTTCAACATCGCTCAGCATTCAATTGAAAGGAGAATGCCTGGAAAGGTTTTTGGAGTCACTCAGAGCCCAAAAACTCTGTTCTCAGCTTTGAACAATACTCAGCATTCAGATTTCAGTAGACTGCCAGAAACACAATTTTCACCCTCTCCAAGCCCAAAAACTCTGTTCCCAGCTTTGAACAACACACAGCACTCATTTTCCAGAAGTGCATCAGAAAAGCTGTTTTCGACACTTTCAGAGCGCAAAAACGCGATTCCTGGGTTTTAACATCATTCAGCGTGCAGTTTCAATGATATTGCGAGAAACCCAGTTTTCGACACTTTCAGAGCGCAAAAACGCGATTCCCGGGTTTTAACATCATTCAGCGTGCAGTTTCAATGATATTGCGAGAAACGCTGTTTTCGACACTTTCAGAGCGCAAAAACGCGATTCCTGGGTTTTAACATCATTCAACGTGCAGTTTCATCTATATTGCCAGAAACACGGTTTTCAACACTTTCAGAGCGCAGAAACACGATTCCCACGTTTTCAACATCGCTCAGCATTCAATTTAAAGTAGAATGCCTGGAAAGGTTTTTGGAGTCACTCAGAGCCCAAAAACTCTGTTCTCAGCTTTGAACAATACTCAGCATTCAGATTGTAGTAGACTGTCAGAAACACAATGTTCACCGTCTCCAAGATCAAAAACTCTGTTCCCAGCTTTGAACAACACACAGCACTCATTTTCCAGAAGTGCATCAGAAAAGCTGTTTTCGACACTTTCAGAGCGCAAAAACGCGATTCCTAGGTTTTAACATCATTCAACATGCAGTTTCAACTATATTGCCAGAAACACGGTTTTCAACACTTTCAGAGCGCAAAAACACGATTCCCACGTTTTCAACATCGCTCAGCATTCAATTTAAAGGAGAATGCCTGAAAAGGTTTTTGGAGTCACTCAGAGCCCAAAAACTCTGTTCTCAGCTTTGAACAACACTCAGCATTCAGATTTCAGTAGACTGTCAGAAACACAATTTTCACACTCTCCAAGCCCAAAAACTCTGTTCCCAGCTTTGAACAACACACAGCATTCATTTTCCACAAGTGCATCAGAAACGCTGTTTTCGACACTTTCACAACGCAAAAACGCGATTCCCGGGTTTTAACATCATTCAGCGTGCAGTTTCAATGATATTGCGAGAAACCCAGTTTTCGACACTTTCAGAGCGCAAAAACGCGATTCCTGGGTTTTAACATCATTCAACGTGCAGTTTCAACTATATTGCCAGAAACACGGTTTTCAACACTTTCAGAGCGCAAAAACACGATTCCCACGTTTTCAACATCGCTCAGCATTCAATTGAAAGGAGAATGCCTGGAAAGGTTTTTGGAGTCACTCAGAGCCCAAAAACTCTGTTCTCAGCTTTGAACAATACTCAGCATTCAGATTTCAGTAGACTGCCAGAAACACAATTTTCACCCTCTCCAAGCCCAAAAACTCTGTTCCCAGCTTTGAACAACACACTGCACTCATTTTCCAGAAGTGCATCAGAAAAGCTGTGTTCGGCACTTTCAGAGCGCAAAAACGCGATTCCTGGGTTTTAACATCATTCAACGTGCAGTTTCAACTATATTGCCAGAAACACGGTTTTCAACACTTTCAGAGCGCAAAAACACGATTCCCACGTTTTCAACATCGCTCAGGATTCAATTTAAAGGAGAATGCCTGGAAAGGTTTTTGGAGTCACTCAGAGCCCAAAAACTCTGTTCTCAGCTTTGAACAACACTCAGCATTCAGATTTCAGTAGACTGTCAGAAACACAATTTTCACACTCTCCAAGCCCAAAAACTCTGTTCCCAGCTTTGAACAACACACAGCATTCATTTTCCAGAAGTGCATCAGAAACGCCGTTTTCTACACTTTCACAACGCAAAAACGCGATTCCCGGGATTTAACATCATTCAGCGTGCAGTTTCAATGATATTGCGAGAAATCCTGTTTTCGACACTTTCAGAGCGCAAAAACGCGATTCCTGGGTTTTAACATCATTCAACGTGCAGTTTCAACTATATTGCCAGAAACACGGTTTTCAACACTTTCAGAGCGCAAAAATACGATTCCCACGTTTTCAACATCGCTCAGCATTCAATTTAAAGGAGAATGCCTGGAAAGGTTTTTGGAGTCACTCAGAGCCCAAAAACTCTGTTCTCAGCTTTGAACAATACTCAGCATTCAGATTTCAGTAGACTGTCAGAAACACAATTTTCACACTCTCCAAGCCCAAAAACTCTGTTCCCAGCTTTGAACAACACACAGCATTCATTTTCCAGAAGTGCATCAGAAACGCCGTTTTCTACACTTTCACAACGCAAAAACGCGATTCCCGGGATTTAACATCATTCAGCGTGCAGTTTCAATGATATTGCGAGAAATCCTGTTTTCGACACTTTCAGAGCGCAAAAACGCGATTCCTGGGTTTTAACATCATTCAACGTGCAGTTTCAACTATATTGCCAGAAACACGGTTTTCAACACTTTCAGAGCGCAAAAACACGATTCCCACGTTTTCAACATCGCTCAGCATTCAATTTAAAGGAGAATGCCTGGAAAGGTTTTTGGAGTCACTCAGAGCCCAAAAACTCTGTTCTCAGCTTTGAACAATACTCAGCATTCAGATTTCAGTAGACTGCCAGAAACACAATTTTCACCCTCTCCAAGCCCAAGAACTCTGTTCCCAGCTTTGAACAACACACAGCACTCATTTTCCAGAAGTGCATCAGAAAAGCTGTTTTCGACACTTTCAGAGCGCAAAAACGCGATTCCTGGGTTTTAACATCATTCAGCGTGCAGTTTCAATGATATTGCGAGAAACCCAGTTTTCGACACTTTCAGAGCGCAAAAACGCGATTCCCGGGTTTTAACATCATTCAGCGTGCAGTTTCAATGATATTGCGAGAAACCCTGTTTTCGACACTTTCAGAGCGCAAAAACGCGATTCCTGGGTTTTAACATCATTCAACGTGCAGTTTCATCTATATTGCCAGAAACACGGTTTTCAACACTTTCAGAGCGCAGAAACACGATTCCCACGTTTTCAACATCGCTCAGCATTCAATTTAAAGTAGAATGCCTGGAAAGGTTTTTGGAGTCACTCAGAGCCCAAAAACTCTGTTCTCAGCTTTGAACAATACTCAGCATTCAGATTGTAGTAGACTGTCAGAAACACAATGTTCACCGTCTACAAGATCAAAAACTCTGTTCCCAGCTTTGAACAACACACAGCACTCATTTTCCAGAAGTGCATCAGAAAAGCTGTTTTCGACACTTTCAGAGCGCAAAAACGCGATTCCTGGGTTTTAACATCATTCAACATGCAGTTTCAACTATATTGCCAGAAACACGGTTTTCAACACTTTCAGAGCGCAAAAACACGATTCCCACGTTTTCAACATCGCTCAGCATTCAATTTAAAGGAGAATGCCTGGAAAGGTTTTTGGAGTCACTCAGAGCCCAAAAACTCTGTTCTCAGCTTTGAACAACACTCAGCATTCAGATTTCAGTAGACTGTCAGAAACACAATTTTCACACTCTCCAAGCCCAAAAACTCTGTTCCCAGCTTTGAACAACACACAGCATTCATTTTCCAGAAGTGCATAAGAAACGACGTTTTCTACACTTTCACAACGCAAAAACGCGATTCCCGGGATTTAACATCATTCATCGTGCAGTTTCAATGATATTGCGAGAAATCCTGTTTTCGACACTTTCAGAGCGCAAAAACGCGATTCCTGGGTTTTAACATCATTCAACGTGCAGTTTCAACTATATTGCCAGAAACACGGTTTTCAACACTTTCAGAGCGCAAAAACACGATTCCCACGTTTTCAACATCGCTCAGCATTCAATTTAAAGGAGAATGCCTGGAAAGGTTTTTGGAGTCACTCAGAGCCCAAAAACTCTGTTCTCAGCTTTGAACAATACTCAGCATTCAGATTTCAGTAGACTGCCAGAAACACAATTTTCAACCTCTCCAAGCCCAAAAACTCTGTTCCCAGCTTTGAACAACACACAGCACTCATTTTCCAGAAGTGCATCAGAAAAGCTGTTTTCGACACTTTCAGAGCGCAAAAACGCGATTCCTGGGTTTTAACATCATTCAGCGTGCAGTTTCAACTATATTGCCAGAAACACGGTTTTCAACACTTTCAGAGCGCAAAAACACGATTCCCACGTTTTCAACATCGCTCAGCATTCAATTTAAAGGAGAATGCCTGGAAAGGTTTTTGGAGTCACTCAGAGCCCAAAAACTCTGTTCTCAGCTTTGAACAACACTCAGCATTCAGATTTCAGTAGACTGTAAGAAACACAATTTTCACACTCTCCAAGCCCAAAAACTCTGTTCCCAGCTTTGAACAACACACAGCATTCATTTTCCAGAAGTGCATCAGAAACGCTGTTTTCGACACTTTCACAACGCAAAAACGCGATTCCTGGGTTTTAACATCATACAACGTGCAGTTTCAACTATATTGCCAGAAACACGGTTTTCAACACTTTCAGAGCGCAAAAACACGATTCCCACGTTTTCAACATCGCTCAGCATTCAATTTAAAGGAGAATGCCTGGAAAGGTTTTTGGAGTCACTCAGAGCCCAAAAACTCTGTTCTCAGCTTTGAACAACACTCAGCATTCAGATTTCAGTAGACTGCCAGAAACACAATTTTCACCCTCTCCAAGCCCAAAAACTCTGTTCCCAGCTTTGAACAACACACAGCACTCATTTTCCAGAAGTGCATCAGAAAAGCTGTTTTCGACACTTTCAGAGCGCAAAAACGCGATTCCTGGGTTTTAACATCATTCAGCGTGCAGTTTCAACTATATTGCCAGAAACACGGTTTTCAACACTTTCAGAGCGCAAAAACACGATTCCCACGTTTTCAACATCGCTCAGCATTCAATTTAAAGGAGAATGCCTGAAAAGGTTTTTGGAGTCACTCAGAGCCCAAAAACTCTGTTCTCAGCTTTGAACAATACTCAGCATTCAGATTTCAGTAGACTGTCAGAAACACAATTTTCACACTCTCCAAGCCCAAAAACTCTGTTCCCAGCTTTGAACAACACACAACATTCATTTTCCAGAAGTGCATCAGAAACGCCGTTTTCTACACTTTCACAACGCAAAAACGCGATTCCCGGGTTTTAACATCATTCAGCGTGCAGTTTCAATGATATTGCGAGAAACCCTGTTTTCGACACTTTCAGAGCGCAAAAACGCGATTCCTGGGTTTTAACATCATTCAACGTGCAGTTTCAACTATATTGCCAGAAACACGGTTTTCAACACTTTCAGAGCGCAAAAACACGATTCCCACGTTTTCAACATCGCTCAGCATTCAATTGAAAGGAGAATGCCTGGAAAGGTTTTTGGAGTCACTCAGAGCCCAAAAACTCTGTTCTCAGCTTTGAACAATACTCAGCATTCAGATTTCAGTAGACTGCCAGAAACACAATTTTCACCCTCTCCAAGCCCAAAAACTCTGTTCCCAGCTTTGAACAACACACAGCACTCATTTTCCAGAAGTGCATCAGAAAAGCTGTTTTCGACACTTTCAGAGCGCAAAAACGCGATTCCTGGGTTTTAACATCATTCAGCGTGCAGTTTCAATGATATTGCGAGAAACCCAGTTTTCGACACTTTCAGAGCGCAAAAACGCGATTCCTGGGTTTTAACATCATTCAGCGTGCAGTTTCAATGATATTGCGAGAAACCCTGTTTTCGACACTTTCAGAGCGCAAAAACGCGATTCCTGGGTTTTAACATCATTCAACGTGCAGTTTCATCTATATTGCCAGAAACACGGTTTTCAACACTTTCAGAGCGCAGAAACACGATTCCCACGTTTTCAACATCGCTCAGCATTCAATTTAAAGTAGAATGCCTGGAAAGGTTTTTGGAGTCACTCAGAGCCCAAAAACTCTGTTCTCAGCTTTGAACAATACTCAGCATTCAGATTGTAGTAGACTGTCAGAAACACAATGTTCACCGTCTCCAAGATCAAAAACTCTGTTCCCAGCTTTGAACAACACACAGCACTCATTTTCCAGAAGTGCATCAGAAAAGCTGTTTTCGACACTTTCAGAGCGCAAAAACGCGATTCCTAGGTTTTAACATCATTCAACATGCAGTTTCAACTATATTGCCAGAAACACAGTTTTCAACACTTTCAGAGCGCAAAAACACGATTCCCACGTTTTCAACATCGCTCAGCATTCAATTTAAAGGAGAATGCCTGAAAGGTTTTTGGAGTCACTCAGAGCCCAAAAACTCTGTTCTCAGCTTTGAACAACACTCAGCATTCAGATTTCAGTAGACTGTCAGAAACACAATTTTCACACTCTCCAAGCCCAAAAACTCTGTTCCCAGCTTTGAACAACACACAGCATTCATTTTCCACAAGTGCATCAGAAACGCTGTTTTCGACACTTTCACAACGCAAAAACGCGATTCCCGGGTTTTAACATCATTCAGCGTGCAGTTTCAATGATATTGCGAGAAACCCAGTTTTCGACACTTTCAGAGCGCAAAAACGCGATTCCTGGGTTTTAACATCATTCAACGTGCAGTTTCAACTATATTGCCAGAAACACGGTTTTCAACACTTTCAGAGCGCAAAAATACGATTCCCACGTTTTCAACATCGCTCAGCATTCAATTTAAAGGAGAATGCCTGGAAAGGTTTTTGGAGTAACTCAGAGCCCAAAAACTCTGTTCTCAGCTTTGAACAATACTCAGCATTCAGATTTCAGTAGACTGTCAGAAACACAATTTTCACACTCTCCAAGCCCAAAAACTCTGTTCCCAGCTTTGAACAACACACAGCATTCATTTTCCAGAAGTGCATCAGAAACGCCGTTTTCTACACTTTCACAACGCAAAAACGCGATTCCCGGGATTTAACATCATTCAGCGTGCAGTTTCAATGATATTGCGAGAAATCCTGTTTTCGACACTTTCAGAGCGCAAAAACGCGATTCCTGGGTTTTAACATCATTCAACGTGCAGTTTCAACTATATTGCCAGAAACACGGTTTTCAACACTTTCAGAGTGCAAAAACACGATTCCCACGTTTTCAACATCGCTCAGCATTCAATTTAAAGGAGAATGCCTGGAAAGGTTTTTGGAGCCACTCAGAGCCCAAAAACTCTGTTCTCAGCTTTGAACAATACTCAGCATTCAGATTTCAGTAGACTGCCAGAAACACAATTTTCACCCTCTCCAAGCCCAAGAACTCTGTTCCCAGCTTTGAACAACACACAGCACTCATTTTCCAGAAGTGCATCAGAAAAGCTGTTTTCGACACTTTCAGAGCGCAAAAACGCGATTCCTGGGTTTTAACATCATTCAACATGCAGTTTCAACTATATTGCCAGAAACACGGTTTTCAACACTTTCAGAGCGCAAAAACACGATTCCCACGTTTTCAACATCGCTCAGCATTCAATTTAAAGGAGAATGCCTGGAAAGGTTTTTGGAGTCACTCAGAGCCCAAAAACTCTGTTCTCAGCTTTGAACAACACTCAGCATTCAGATTTCAGTAGACTGTCAGAAACACAATTTTCACACTCTCCAAGCCCAAAAACTCTGTTCCCAGCTTTGAACAACACACAGCATTCATTTTCCAGAAGTGCATCAGAAACGCCGTTTTCTACACTTTCACAACGCAAAAACGCGATTCCCGGGATTTAACATCATTCAGCGTGCAGTTTCAATGATATTGCGAGAAATCCTGTTTTCGACACTTTCAGAGCGCAAAAACACGATTCCTGGGTTTTAACATCATTCAACGTGCAGTTTCAAGTATATTGCCAGAAACACGGTTTTCAACACTTTCAGAGCGCAAAAACACGATTCCCACGTTTTCAACATCGCTCAGCATTCAATTGAAAGGAGAATGCCTGGAAAGGTTTTTGGAGCCACTCAGAGCCCAAAAACTCTGTTCTCAGCTTTGAACAATACTCAGCATTCAGATTTCAGTAGACTGCCAGAAACACAATTTTCACCCTCTCCAAGCCCAAAAACTCTGTTCCCAGCTTTGAACAACACACAGCACTCATTTTCCAGAAGTGCATCAGAAAAGCTGTTTTCGACACTTTCAGAGCGCAAAAACGCGATTCCTGGGTTTTAACATCATTCAGCGTGCAGTTTCAACTATATTGCCAGAAACACGGTTTTCAACACTTTCAGAGCGCAAAAACACGATTCCCGGGTTTTAACATCATTCAGCGTGCAGTTTCAATGATATTGCGAGAAACCCTGTTTTCGACACTTTCAGAGCGCAAAAACGCGATTCCTGGGTTTTAACATCATTCAACGTGCAGTTTCAACTATATTGCCAGAAACACGGTTTTCAACACTTTCAGAGCGCAAAAACACGATTCCCACGTTTTCAACATCGCTCAGCATTCAATTTAAAGGAGAATGCCTGGAAAGGTTTTTGGAGTCACTCAGAGCCCAAAAACTCTGTTCTCAGCTTTGAACAATACTCAGCATTCAGATTTCAGTAGACTGCCAGAAACACAATTTTCACACTCTCCAAGCCCAAAAACTCTGTTCCCAGCTTTGAACAACACACAGCACTCATTTTCCAGAAGTGCATCAGAAAAGCTGTTTTCGACACTTTCAGAGCGCAAAAACGCGATTCCTGGGTTTTAACATCATTCAGCGTGCAGTTTCAACTATATTGCCAGAAACACGGTTTTCAACACTTTCAGAGCGCAAAAACACGATTCCCACGTTTTCAACATCGCTCAGCATTCAATTTAAAGGAGAATGCCTGGAAAGGTTTTTGGAGTCACTCAGAGCCCAAAAACTCTGTTCTCAGCTTTGAACAACACTCAGCATTCAGATTTCAGTAGACTGTCAGAAACACAATTTTCACACTCTCCAAGCCCAAAAACTCTGTTCCCAGCTTTGAACAACACACAGCATTCATTTTCCAGAAGTGCATCAGAAACGCCGTTTTCTACACTTTCACAACGCAAAAGCGCGATTCTCGGGATTTAACATCATTCAGCGTGCAGTTTCAATGATATTGCGAGAAATCCTGTTTTCGACACTTTCAGAGCGCAAAAACACGATTCCTGGGTTTTAACATCATTCAACGTGCAGTTTCAAGTATATTGCCAGAAACACGGTTTTCAACACTTTCAGAGCGCAAAAACACGATTCCCACGTTTTCAACATCGCTCAGCATTCAATTGAAAGGAGAATGCCTGGAAAGGTTTTTGGAGTCACTCAGAGCCCAAAAACTCTGTTCTCAGCTTTGAACAATACTCAGCATTCAGATTTCAGTAGACTGCCAGAAACACAATTTTCACCCTCTCCAAGCCCAAAAACTCTGTTCCCAGCTTTGAACAACACACAGCACTCATTTTCCAGAAGTGCATCAGAAAAGCTGTTTTCGACACTTTCAGAGCGCAAAAACGCGATTCCTGGGTTTTAACATCATTCAGCGTGCAGTTTCAATGATATTGCGAGAAACCCTGTTTTCGACACTTTCAGAGCGCAAAAACGCGATTCCCGGGTTTTAACATCATTCAGCGTGCAGTTTCAATGATATTGCGAGAAACCCTGTTTTCGACACTTTCAGAGCGCAAAAACGCGATTCCTGGGTTTTAACATCATTCAACGTGCAGTTTCATCTATATTGCCAGAAACACGGTTTTCAACACTTTCAGAGCGCAGAAACACGATTCCCACGTTTTCAACATCGCTCAGCATTCAATTTAAAGTAGAATGCCTGGAAAGGTTTTTGGAGTCACTCAGAGCCCAAAAACTCTGTTCTCAGCTTTGAACAATACTCAGCATTCAGATTGTAGTAGACTGTCAGAAACACAATGTTCACCGTCTCCAAGATCAAAAACTCTGTTCCCAGCTTTGAACAACACACAGCACTCATTTTCCAGAAGTGCATCAGAAAAGCTGTTTTCGACACTTTCAGAGCGCAAAAACGCGATTCCTAGGTTTTAACATCATTCAACATGCAGTTTCAACTATATTGCCAGAAACACGGTTTTCAACACTTTCAGAGCGCAAAAACACGATTCCCACGTTTTCAACATCGCTCAGCATTCAATTTAAAGGAGAATGCCTGGAAAGGTTTTTGGAGTCACTCAGAGCCCAAAAACTCTGTTCTCAGCTTTGAACAATACTCAGCATTCAGATTTCAGTAGACTGTCAGAAACACAATTTTCACCCTCTCCAAGCCCAAAAACTCTGTTCCCAGCTTTGAACAACACACAGCACTCATTTTCCAGAAGTGCATCAGAAAAGCTGTTTTCGACACTTTCAGAGCGCAAAAACGCGATTCCTGGGTTTTAACATCATTCAGCGTGCAGTTTCAATGATATTGCGAGAAACCCTGTTTTCGACACTTTCAGAGCGCAAAAACGCGATTCCCGGGTTTTAACATCATTCAGCGTGCAGTTTCAATGATATTGCGAGAAACCCTGTTTTCGACACTTTCAGAGCGCAAAAACGCGATTCCTGGGTTTTAACATCATTCAACGTGCAGTTTCATCTATATTGCCAGAAACACGGTTTTCAACACTTTCAGAGCGCAGAAACACGATTCCCACGTTTTCAACATCGCTCAGCATTCAATTTAAAGTAGAATGCCTGGAAAGGTTTTTGGAGTCACTCAGAGCCCAAAAACTCTGTTCTCAGCTTTGAACAATACTCAGCATTCAGATTGTAGTAGACTGTCAGAAACACAATGTTCACCGTCTCCAAGATCAAAAACTCTGTTCCCAGCTTTGAACAACACACAGCACTCATTTTCCAGAAGTGCATCAGAAAAGCTGTTTTCGACACTTTCAGAGCGCAAAAACGCGATTTCTAGGTTTTAACATCATTCAACATGCAGTTTCAACTATATTGCCAGAAACACGGTTTTCAACACTTTCAGAGCGCAAAAACACGATTCCCACGTTTTCAACATCGCTCAGCATTCAATTTAAAGGTGAATGCCTGAAAAGGTTTTTGGAGTCACTCAGAGCCCAAAAACTCTGTTCTCAGCTTTGAACAACACTCAGCATTCAGATTTCAGTAGACTGTCAGAAACACAATTTTCACACTCTCCAAGCCCAAAAACTCTGTTCCCAGCTTTGAACAACACACAGCATTCATTTTCCACAAGTGCATCAGAAACGCTGTTTTCGACACTTTCACAACGCAAAAACGCGATTCCCGGGTTTTAACATCATTCAGCGTGCAGTTTCAATGATATTGCGAGAAACCCAGTTTTCGACACTTTCAGAGCGCAAAAACGCGATTCCTGGGTTTTAACATCATTCAACGTGCAGTTTCAACTATATTGCCAGAAACACGGTTTTCAACACTTTCAGAGCGCAAAAACACGATTCCCACGTTTTCAACATCGCTCAGCATTCAATTTAAAGGAGAATGCCTGGAAAGGTTTTTGGAGTCACTCAGAGCCCAAAAACCCTTTTCTCAGCTTTGAACAACACTCAGCATTCAGATTTCAGTAGACTGTCAGAAACACAATTTTCACACTCTCCAAGCCCAAAAACTCTGTTCCCAGCTTTGAACAACACACAGCATTCATTTTCCACAAGTGCATCAGAAACGCTGTTTTCGACACTTTCACAACGCAAAAACGCGATTCCCGGGTTTTAACATCATTCAGCGTGCAGTTTCAATGATATTGCGAGAAACCCTGTTTTCGACACTTTCAGAGCGCAAAAACGCGATTCCTGGGTTTTAACATCATACAACGTGCAGTTTCAACTATATTGCCAGAAACACGGTTTTCAACACTTTCAGAGCGCAAAAACACGATTCCCACGTTTTCAACATCGCTCAGCATTCAATTTAAAGGAGAATGCCTGGAAAGGTTTTTGGAGTCACTCAGAGCCCAAAAACTCTGTTCTCAGCTTTGAACAATACTCAGCATTCAGATTTCAGTAGACTGTCAGAAACACAATTTTCACCCTCTCCAAGCCCAAAAACTCTGTTCCCAGCTTTGAACAACACACTGCACTCATTTTCCAGAAGTGCATCAGAAAAGCTGTTTTCGGCACTTTCAGAGCGCAAAAACGCGATTCCCGGGTTTTAACATCATTCAGCGTGCAGTTTCAACTATATTGCCAGAAACACGGTTTTCAACACTTTCAGAGCGCAAAAACACGATTCCCACGTTTTCAACATCGCTCAGCATTCAATTTAAAGGAGAATGCCTGGAAAGGTTTTTGGAGTCACTCAGAGCCCAAAAACTCTGTTCTCAGCTTTGAACAACACTCAGCATTCAGATTTCAGTAGACTGTCAGAAACACAATTTTCACACTCTCCAAGCCCAAAAACTCTGTTCCCAGCTTTGAACAACACACAGCATTCATTTTCCAGAAGTGCATCAGAAACGCCGTTTTATACACTTTCACAACGCAAAAACGCGATTCCCGGGATTTAACATCATTCAGCGTGCAGTTTCAATGATATTGCGAGAAATCCTGTTTTCGACACTTTCAGAGCGCAAAAACGCGATTCCTGGGTTTTAACATCATTCAACGTGCAGTTTCAACTATATTGCCAGAAACACGGTTTTCAACACTTTCAGAGCGCAAAAACACGATTCCCACGTTTTCAACATCGCTCAGCATTCAATTTAAAGGAGAATGCCTGGAAAGGTTTTTGGAGTCACTCAGAGCCCAAAAACTCTGTTCTCAGCTTTGAACAATACTCAGCATTCAGATTTCAGTAGACTGCCAGAAACACAATTTTCACCCTCTCCAAGCCCAAAAACTCTGTTCCCAGCTTTGAACAACACACAGCACTCATTTTCCAGAAGTGCATCAGAAAAGCTGTTTTCGACACTTTCAGAGCGCAAAAACGCGATTCCTGGGTTTTAACATCATTCAGCGTGCAGTTTCAATGATATTGCGAGAAACCCTGTTTTCGACACTTTCAGAGCGCAAAAACGCGATTCCTGGGTTTTAACATCATTCAGCGTGCAGTTTCAACTATATTGCCAGAAACACGGTTTTCAACACTTTCAGAGCGCAAAAACACGATTCCCACGTTTTCAACATCGCTCAGCATTCAATTTAAAGGAGAATGCCTGAAAAGGTTTTTGGAGTCACTCAGAGCCCAAAAACTCTGTTCTCAGCTTTGAACAATACTCAGCATTCAGATTTCAGTAGACTGTCAGAAACACAATTTTCACACTCTCCAAGCCCAAAAACTCTGTTCCCAGCTTTGAACAACACACAGCATTCATTTTCCAGAAGTGCATCAGAAACGCTGTTTTCGACACTTTCACAACGCAAAAACGCGATTCCCGGGTTTTAACATCATTCAGCGTGCAGTTTCAATGATATTGCGAGAAACCCAGTTTTCGACACTTTCAGAGCGCAAAAACACGATTCCCACGTTTTCAACATCATTCAGCGTGCAGTTTCAATGATATTGCGAGAAACCCTGTTTTCGACACTTTCAGAGCGCAAAAACGCGATTCCTGGGTTTTAACATCATTCAGCGTGCAGTTTCAACTATATTGCCAGAAACACGGTTTTCAACACTTTCAGAGCGCAAAAACACGATTCCCACGTTTTCAACATCGCTCAGCATTCAATTTAAAGGAGAATGCCTGGAAAGGTTTTTGGAGTCACTCAGAGCCCAAAAACTCTGTTCTCAGCTTTGAACAACACTCAGCATTCAGATTTCAGTAGACTGTCAGAAACACAATTTTCACACTCTCCAAGCCCAAAAACTCTGTTCCCAGCTTTGAACAACACACAGCATTCATTTTCCAGAAGTGCATCAGAAACGCCGTTTTCTACACTTTCACAACGCAAAAACGCGATTCCCGGGATTTAACATCATTCAGCGTGCAGTTTCAATGATATTGCGAGAAATCCTGTTTTCGACACTTTCAGAGCGCAAAAACACGATTCCTGGGTTTTAACATCATTCAACGTGCAGTTTCAACTATATTGCCAGAAACACGGTTTTCAACACTTTCAGAGCGCAAAAACACGATTCCCACGTTTTCAACATCGCTCAGCATTCAATTTAAAGGAGAATGCCTGGAAAGGTTTTTGGAGTCACTCAGAGCCCAAAAACTCTGTTCTCAGCTTTGAACAATACTCAGCATTCAGATTTCAGTAGACTGCCAGAAATACAATTTTCACCCTCTCCAAGCCCAAAAACTCTGTTCCCAGCTTTGAACAACACACAGCACTCATTTTCCAGAAGTGCATCAGAAAAGCTGTTTTCGACACTTTCAGAGCGCAAAAACGCGATTCCTGGGTTTTAACATCATTCAGCGTGCAGTTTCAATGATATTGCGAGAAACCCAGTTTTCGACACTTTCAGAGCGCAAAAACGCGATTCCCGGGTTTTAACATCATTCAGCGTGCAGTTTCAATGATATTGCGAGAAACCCTGTTTTCGACACTTTCAGAGCGCAAAAACGCGATTCCTGGGTTTTAACATCATTCAACGTGCAGTTTCATCTATATTGCCAGAAACACGGTTTTCAACACTTTCAGAGCGCAGAAACACGATTCCCACGTTTTCAACATCGCTCAGCATTCAATTTAAAGTAGAATGCCTGGAAAGGTTTTTGGAGTCACTCAGAGCCCAAAAACTCTGTTCTCAGCTTTGAACAATACTCAGCATTCAGATTGTAGTAGACTGTCAGAAACACAATGTTCACCGTCTCCAAGATCAAAAACTCTGTTCCCAGCTTTGAACAACACACAGCACTCATTTTCCAGAAGTGCATCAGAAAAGCTGTTTTCGACACTTTCAGAGCGCAAAAACGCGATTCCTTGGTTTTAACATCATTCAACATGCAGTTTCAACTATATTGCCAGAAACACGGTTTTCAACACTTTCAGAGCGCAAAAACACGATTCCCACGTTTTCAACATCGCTCAGCATTCAATTTAAAGGAGAATGCCTGAAAAGGTTTTTGGAGTCACTCAGAGCCCAAAAACTCTGTTCTCAGCTTTGAACAACACTCAGCATTCAGATTTCAGTAGACTGTCAGAAACACAATTTTCACACTCTCCAAGCCCAAAAACTCTGTTCCCAGCTTTGAACAACACACAGCATTCATTTTCCACAAGTGCATCAGAAACGCCGTTTTCGACACTTTCACAACGCAAAAACGCGATTCCCGGGTTTTAACATCATTCAGCGTGCAGTTTCAATGATATTGCGAGAAACCCAGTTTTCGACACTTTCAGAGCGCAAAAACGCGATTCCTGGGTTTTAACATCATTCAACGTGCAGTTTCAACTATATTGCCAGAAACACGGTTTTCAACACTTTCAGAGCGCAAAAAACACGATTCCCACGTTTTCAACATCGCTCAGCATTCAATTTAAAGGAGAATGCCTGGAAAGGTTTTTGGAGTCACTCAGAGCCCAAAAACCCTTTTCTCAGCTTTGAACAACACTCAGCATTCAGATTTCAGTAGACTGTCAGAAACACAATTTTCACACTCTCCAAGCCCAAAAACTCTGTTCCCAGCTTTGAACAACACACAGCATTCATTTTCCAGAAGTGCATCAGAAAAGCTGTTTTCGGCACTTTCAGAGCGCAAAAACGCGATTCCTGGGTTTTAACATCATTCAGCGTGCAGTTTCAATGATATTGCGAGAAACCCAGTTTTCGACACTTTCAGAGCGCAAAAACGCGATTCCCGGGTTTTAACATCATTCAGCGTGCAGTTTCAATGATATTGCGAGAAACCCTGTTTTCGACACTTTCAGAGCGCAAAAACGCGATTCCTGGGTTTTAACATCATTCAACGTGCAGTTTCATCTATATTGCCAGAAACACGGTTTTCAACACTTTCAGAGCGCAGAAACACGATTCCCACGTTTTCAACATCGCTCAGCATTCAATTTAAAGTAGAATGCCTGGAAAGGTTTTTGGAGTCACTCAGAGCCCAAAAACTCTGTTCTCAGCTTTGAACAATACTCAGCATTCAGATTGTAGTAGACTGTCAGAAACACAATGTTCACCGTCTCCAAGATCAAAAACTCTGTTCCCAGCTTTGAACAACACACAGCACTCATTTTCCAGAAGTGCATCAGAAAAGCTGTTTTCGACACTTTCAGAGCGCAAAAACGCGATTCCTAGGTTTTAACATCATTCAACATGCAGTTTCAACTATATTGCCAGAAACACGGTTTTCAACACTTTCAGAGCGCAAAAACACGATTCCCACGTTTTCAACATCGCTCAGCATTCAATTTAAAGGAGAATGCCTGAAAAGGTTTTTGGAGTCACTCAGAGCCCAAAAACTCTGTTCTCAGCTTTGAACAATACTCAGCATTCAGATTTCAGTAGACTGCCAGAAACACAATTTTCACCCTCTCCAAGCCCAAAAACTCTGTTCCCAGCTTTGAACAACACACAGCACTCATTTTCCAGAAGTGCATCAGAAAAGCTGTTTTCGACACTTTCAGAGCGCAAAAACGCGATTCCTGGGTTTTAACATCATTCAGCGTGCAGTTTCAATGATATTGCGAGAAACCCAGTTTTCGACACTTTCAGAGCGCAAAAACGCGATTCCCGGGTTTTAACATCATTCAGCGTGCAGTTTCAATGATATTGCGAGAAACCCTGTTTTCGACACTTTCAGAGCGCAAAAACGCGATTCCTGGGTTTTAACATCATTCAACGTGCAGTTTCATCTATATTGCCAGAAACACGGTTTTCAACACTTTCAGAGCGCAGAAACACGATTCCCACGTTTTCAACATCGCTCAGCATTCAATTTAAAGGAGAATGCCTGGAAAGGTTTTTGGAGTCACTCAGAGCCCAAAAACTCTGTTCTCAGCTTTGAACAATACTCAGCATTCAGATTGTAGTAGACTGTCAGAAACACAATGTTCACCGTCTCCAAGATCAAAAACTCTGTTCCCAGCTTTGAACAACACACAGCACTCATTTTCCAGAAGTGCATCAGAAAAGCTGTTTTCGACACTTTCAGAGCGCAAAAACGCGATTCCTAGGTTTTAACATCATTCAACATGCAGTTTCAACTATATTGCCAGAAACACGGTTTTCAACACTTTCAGAGCGCAAAAACACGATTCCCACGTTTTCAACATCGCTCAGCATTCAATTTAAAGGTGAATGCCTGAAAAGGTTTTTGGAGTCACTCAGAGCCCAAAAACTCTGTTCTCAGCTTTGAACAACACTCAGCATTCAGATTTCAGTAGACTGTCAGAAACACAATTTTCACACTCTCCAAGCCCAAAAACTCTGTTCCCAGCTTTGAACAACACACAGCATTCATTTTCCACAAGTGCATCAGAAACGCTGTTTTCGACACTTTCACAACGCAAAAACGCGATTCCCGGGTTTTAACATCATTCAGCGTGCAGTTTCAATGATATTGCGAGAAACCCAGTTTTCGACACTTTCAGAGCGCAAAAACGCGATTCCTGGGTTTTAACATCATTCAACGTGCAGTTTCAACTATATTGCCAGAAACACGGTTTTCAACACTTTCAGAGCGCAAAAACACGATTCCCACGTTTTCAACATCGCTCAGCATTCAATTTAAAGGAGAATGCCTGGAAAGGTTTTTGGAGTCACTCAGAGCCCAAAAACCCTTTTCTCAGCTTTGAACAACACTCAGCATTCAGATTTCAGTAGACTGTCAGAAACACAATTTTCACACTCTCCAAGCCCAAAAACTCTGTTCCCAGCTTTGAACAACACACAACATTCATTTTCCAGAAGTGCATCAGAAACGCCGTTTTCTACACTTTCACAACGCAAAAACGCGATTCCCGGGTTTTAACATCATTCAGCGTGCAGTTTCAATGATATTGCGAGAAACCCTGTTTTCGACACTTTCAGAGCGCAAAAACGCGATTCCTGGGTTTTAACATCATTCAACGTGCAGTTTCATCTATATTGCCAGAAACACGGTTTTCAACACTTTCAGAGCGCAGAAAACACGATTCCCACGTTTTCAACATCGCTCAGCATTCAATTTAAAGGAGAATGCCTGGAAAGGTTTTTGGAGTCACTCAGAGCCCAAAAACTCTGTTCTCAGCTTTGAACAATACTCAGCATTCAGATTGTAGTAGACTGTCAGAAACACAATTTTCACCCTCTCCAAGCCCAAAAACTCTGTTCCCAGCTTTGAACAACACACAGCACTCATTTTCCAGAAGTGCATCAGAAAAGCTGTTTTCGACACTTTCAGAGCGCAAAAACGCGATTCCTGGGTTTTAACATCATTCAACGTGCAGTTTCAACTATATTGCCAGAAACACGGTTTTCAACACTTTCAGAGCGCAAAAACACGATTCCCACGTTTTCAACATCGCTCAGGATTCAATTTAAAGGAGAATGCCTGGAAAGGTTTTTGGAGTCACTCAGAGCCCAAAAACTCTGTTCTCAGCTTTGAACAACACTCAGCATTCAGATTTCAGTAGACTGTAAGAAACACAATTTTCACACTCTCCAAGCCCAAAAACTCTGTTCCCAGCTTTGAACAACACACAGCATTCATTTTCCACAAGTGCATCAGAAACGCTGTTTTCGACACTTTCACAACGCAAAAACGCGATTCCCGGGTTTTAACATCATTCAGCGTGCAGTTTCAATGATATTGCGAGAAACCCTGTTTTCGACACTTTCAGAGCGCAAAAACGCGATTCCTGGGTTTTAACATCATACAACGTGCAGTTTCAACTATATTGCCAGAAACACGGTTTTCAACACTTTCAGAGCGCAAAAACACGATTCCCACGTTTTCAACATCGCTCAGCATTCAATTTAAAGGAGAATGCCTGGAAAGGTTTTTGGAGTCACTCAGAGCCCAAAAACTCTGTTCTCAGCTTTGAACAATACTCAGCATTCAGATTTCAGTAGACTGTCAGAAACACAATTTTCACCCTCTCCAAGCCCAAAAACTCTGTTCCCAGCTTTGAACAACACACTGCACTCATTTTCCAGAAGTGCATCAGAAAAGCTGTTTTCGGCACTTTCAGAGCGCAAAAACGCGATTCCCGGGTTTTAACATAATTCAGCGTGCAGTTTCAACTATATTGCCAGAAACACGGTTTTCAACACTTTCAGAGCGCAAAAACACGATTCCCACGTTTTCAACATCGCTCAGCATTCAATTTAAAGGAGAATGCCTGGAAAGGTTTTTGGAGTCACTCAGAGCCCAAAAACTCTGTTCTCAGCTTTGAACAACACTCAGCATTCAGATTTCAGTAGACTGTCAGAAACACAATTTTCACACTCTCCAAGCCCAAAAACTCTGTTCCCAGCTTTGAACAACACACAGCATTCATTTTCCAGAAGTGCATCAGAAACGCCGTTTTATACACTTTCACAACGCAAAAACGCGATTCCCGGGATTTAACATCATTCAGCGTGCAGTTTCAATGATATTGCGAGAAATCCTGTTTTCGACACTTTCAGAGCGCAAAAACGCGATTCCTGGGTTTTAACATCATTCAACGTGCAGTTTCAACTATATTGCCAGAAACACGGTTTTCAACACTTTCAGAGCGCAAAAACACGATTCCCACGTTTTCAACATCGCTCAGCATTCAATTTAAAGGAGAATGCCTGGAAAGGTTTTTGGAGTCACTCAGAGCCCAAAAACTCTGTTCTCAGCTTTGAACAATACTCAGCATTCAGATTTCAGTAGACTGCCAGAAACACAATTTTCACCCTCTCCAAGCCCAAAAACTCTGTTCCCAGCTTTGAACAACACACAGCACTCATTTTCCAGAAGTGCATCAGAAAAGCTGTTTTCGACACTTTCAGAGCGCAAAAACGCGATTCCTGGGTTTTAACATCATTCAGCGTGCAGTTTCAATGATATTGCGAGAAACCCTGTTTTCGACACTTTCAGAGCGCAAAAACGCGATTCCTGGGTTTTAACATCATTCAGCGTGCAGTTTCAACTATATTGCCAGAAACACGGTTTTCAACACTTTCAGAGCGCAAAAACACGATTCCCACGTTTTCAACATCGCTCAGCATTCAATTTAAAGGAGAATGCCTGAAAAGGTTTTTGGAGTCACTCAGAGCCCAAAAACTCTGTTCTCAGCTTTGAACAATACTCAGCATTCAGATTTCAGTAGACTGTCAGAAACACAATTTTCACACTCTCCAAGCCCAAAAACTCTGTTCCCAGCTTTGAACAACACACAGCATTCATTTTCCAGAAGTGCATCAGAAACGCTGTTTTCGACACTTTCACAACGCAAAAACGCGATTCCCGGGTTTTAACATCATTCAGCGTGCAGTTTCAATGATATTGCGAGAAACCCAGTTTTCGACACTTTCAGAGCGCAAAAACACGATTCCCACGTTTTAACATCATTCAGCGTGCAGTTTCAATGATATTGCGAGAAACCCTGTTTTCGACACTTTCAGAGCGCAAAAACGCGATTCCTGGGTTTTAACATCATTCAGCGTGCAGTTTCAACTATATTGCCAGAAACACGGTTTTCAACACTTTCAGAGCGCAAAAACACGATTCCCACGTTTTCAACATCGCTCAGCATTCAATTTAAAGGAGAATGCCTGGAAAGGTTTTTGGAGTCACTCAGAGCCCAAAAACTCTGTTCTCAGCTTTGAACAACACTCAGCATTCAGATTTCAGTAGACTGTCAGAAACACAATTTTCACACTCTCCAAGCCCAAAAACTCTGTTCCCAGCTTTGAACAACACACAGCATTCATTTTCCAGAAGTGCATCAGAAACGCCGTTTTCTACACTTTCACAACGCAAAAACGCGATTCCCGGGATTTAACATCATTCAGCGTGCAGTTTCAATGATATTGCGAGAAATCCTGTTTTCGACACTTTCAGAGCGCAAAAACACGATTCCTGGGTTTTAACATCATTCAACGTGCAGTTTCAAGTATATTGCCAGAAACACGGTTTTCAACACTTTCAGAGCGCAAAAACACGATTCCCACGTTTTCAACATCGCTCAGCATTCAATTGAAAGGAGAATGCCTGGAAAGGTTTTTGGAGTCACTCAGAGCCCAAAAACTCTGTTCTCAGCTTTGAACAATACTCAGCATTCAGATTTCAGTAGACTGCCAGAAATACAATTTTCACCCTCTCCAAGCCCAAAAACTCTGTTCCCAGCTTTGAACAACACACAGCACTCATTTTCCAGAAGTGCATCAGAAAAGCTGTTTTCGACACTTTCAGAGCGCAAAAACGCGATTCCTGGGTTTTAACATCATTCAGCGTGCAGTTTCAATGATATTGCGAGAAACCCAGTTTTCGACACTTTCAGAGCGCAAAAACGCGATTCCCGGGTTTTAACATCATTCAGCGTGCAGTTTCAATGATATTGCGAGAAACCCTGTTTTCGACACTTTCAGAGCGCAAAAACGCGATTCCTGGGTTTTAACATCATTCAACGTGCAGTTTCATCTATATTGCCAGAAACACGGTTTTCAACACTTTCAGAGCGCAGAAACACGATTCCCACGTTTTCAACATCGCTCAGCATTCAATTTAAAGTAGAATGCCTGGAAAGGTTTTTGGAGTCACTCAGAGCCCAAAAACTCTGTTCTCAGCTTTGAACAATACTCAGCATACAGATTGTAGTAGACTGTCAGAAACACAATGTTCACCGTCTCCAAGATCAAAAACTCTGTTCCCAGCTTTGAACAACACACAGCACTCATTTTCCAGAAGTGCATCAGAAAAGCTGTTTTCGACACTTTCAGAGCGCAAAAACGCGATTCCTAGGTTTTAACATCATTCAACATGCAGTTTCAACTATATTGCCAGAAACACGGTTTTCAACACTTTCAGAGCGCAAAAACACGATTCCCACGTTTTCAACATCGCTCAGCATTCAATTTAAAGGAGAATGCCTGAAAAGGTTTTTGGAGTCACTCAGAGCCCAAAAACTCTGTTCTCAGCTTTGAACAACACTCAGCATTCAGATTTCAGTAGACTGTCAGAAACACAATTTTCACACTCTCCAAGCCCAAAAACTCTGTTCCCAGCTTTGAACAACACACAGCATTCATTTTCCACAAGTGCATCAGAAACGCTGTTTTCGACACTTTCACAACGCAAAAACGCGATTCCCGGGTTTTAACATCATTCAGCGTGCAGTTTCAATGATATTGCGAGAAACCCAGTTTTCGACACTTTCAGAGCGCAAAAACGCGATTCCTGGGTTTTAACATCATTCAACGTGCAGTTTCAACTATATTGCCAGAAACACGGTTTTCAACACTTTCAGAGCGCAAAAACACGATTCCCACGTTTTCAACATCGCTCAGCATTCAATTTAAAGGAGAATGCCTGGAAAGGTTTTTGGAGTCACTCAGAGCCCAAAAACCCTTTTCTCAGCTTTGAACAACACTCAGCATTCAGATTTCAGTAGACTGTCAGAAACACAATTTTCACACTCTCCAAGCCCAAAAACTCTGTTCCCAGCTTTGAACAACACACAACATTCCTTTTCCAGAAGTGCATCAGAAACGCCGTTTTCTACACTTTCACAACGCAAAAACGCGATTCCCGGGTTTTAACATCATTCAGCGTGCAGTTTCAATGATATTGCGAGAAACCCTGTTTTCGACACTTTCAGAGCGCAAAAACGCGATTCCTGGGTTTTAACATCATACAACGTGCAGTTTCAACTATATTGCCAGAAACACGGTTTTCAACACTTTCAGAGCGCAAAAACACGATTCCCACGTTTTCAACATCGCTCAGCATTCAATTTAAAGGAGAATGCCTGGAAAGGTTTTTGGAGTCACTCAGAGCCCAAAAACTCTGTTCTCAGCTTTGAACAATACTCAGCATTCAGATTTCAGTAGACTGTCAGAAACACAATTTTCACCCTCTCCAAGCCCAAAAACTCTGTTCCCAGCTTTGAACAACACACTGCACTCATTTTCCAGAAGTGCATCAGAAAAGCTGTTTTCGGCACTTTCAGAGCGCAAAAACGCGATTCCCGGGTTTTAACATCATTCAGCGTGCAGTTTCAATGATATTGCGAGAAATCCTGTTTTCGACACTTTCAGAGCGCAAAAACGCGATTCCCACGTTTTAACATCATTCAGCGTGCAGTTTCAATGATATTGCGAGAAACCCAGTTTTCGACACTTTCAGAGCGCAAAAACGCGATTCCCACGTTTTAACATCATTCAGCGTGCAGTTTCAATGATATTGCGAGAAACCCTGTTTTCGACACTTTCAGAGCGCAAAAACGCGATTCCTGGGTTTTAACATCATTCAGCGTGCAGTTTCAACTATATTGCCAGAAACACGGTTTTCAACACTTTCAGAGCGCAAAAACACGATTCCCACGTTTTCAACATCGCTCAGCATTCAATTTAAAGGAGAATGCCTGGAAAGGTTTTTGGAGTCACTCAGAGCCCAAAAACTCTGTTCTCAGCTTTGAACAACACTCAGCATTCAGATTTCAGTAGACTGTCAGAAACACAATTTTCACCCTCTCCAAGCCCAAAAACTCTGTTCCCAGCTTTGAACAACACACTGCACTCATTTTCCAGAAGTGCATCAGAAAAGCTGTTTTCGGCACTTTCAGAGCGCAAAAACGCGATTCCCGGGTTTTAACATCATTCAGCGTGCAGTTTCAATGATATTGCGAGAAATCCTGTTTTCGACACTTTCAGAGCGCAAAAACGCGATTCCCACGTTTTCAACATCATTCAGCGTGCAGTTTCAATGATATTGCGAGAAAACCTGTTTTCGACACTTTCAGAGCGCAAAAACGCGATTCCCACGTTTTAACATCATTCAGCGTGCAGTTTCAATGATATTGCGAGAAACCCTGTTTTCGACACTTTCAGAGCGCAAAAACGCGATTCCTGGGTTTTAACATCATTCAGCGTGCAGTTTCAACTATATTGCCAGAAACACGGTTTTCAACACTTTCAGAGCGCAAAAACACGATTCCCACGTTTTCAACATCGCTCAGCATTCAATTTAAAGGAGAATGCCTGGAAAGGTTTTTGGAGTCACTCAGAGCCCAAAAACTCTGTTCTCAGCTTTGAACAACACTCAGCATTCAGATTTCAGTAGACTGTCAGAAACACAATTTTCACACTCTCCAAGCCCAAAAACTCTGTTCCCAGCTTTGAACAACACACAGCATTCATTTTCCAGAAGTGCATCAGAAACGCCGTTTTCTACACTTTCACAACGCAAAAACCCGATTCTCGGGATTTAACATCATTCAGCGTGCAGTTTCAATGATATTGCGAGAAATCCTGTTTTCGACACTTTCAGAGCGCAAAAACACGATTCCTGGGTTTTAACATCATTCAACGTGCAGTTTCATCTATATTGCCAGAAACACGGTTTTCAACACTTTCAGAGCGCAGAAACACGATTCCCACGTTTTCAACATCGCTCAGCATTCAATTTAAAGTAGAATGCCTGGAAAGGTTTTTGGAGTCACTCAGAGCCCAAAAACTCTGTTCTCAGCTTTGAACAATACTCAGCATTCAGATTGTAGTAGACTGTCAGAAACACAATGTTCACCGTCTCCAAGATCAAAAACTCTGTTCCCAGCTTTGAACAACACACAGCACTCATTTTCCAGAAGTGCATCAGAAAAGCTGTTTTCGACACTTTCAGAGCGCAAAAACGCGATTCCTAGGTTTTAACATCATTCAACATGCAGTTTCAACTATATTGCCAGAAACACAGTTTTCAACACTTTCAGAGCGCAAAAACACGATTCCCACGTTTTCAACATCGCTCAGCATTCAATTTAAAGGAGAATGCCTGAAAAGGTTTTTGGAGTCACTCAGAGCCCAAAAACTCTGTTCTCAGCTTTGAACAACACTCAGCATTCAGATTTCAGTAGACTGTCAGAAACACAATTTTCACACTCTCCAAGCCCAAAAACTCTGTTCCCAGCTTTGAACAACACACAGCATTCATTTTCCACAAGTGCATCAGAAACGCTGTTTTCGACACTTTCACAACGCAAAAACGCGATTCCCGGGTTTTAACATCATTCAGCGTGCAGTTTCAATGATATTGCGAGAAACCCAGTTTTCGACACTTTCAGAGCGCAAAAACGCGATTCCTGGGTTTTAACATCATTCAACGTGCAGTTTCAACTATATTGCCAGAAACACGGTTTTCAACACTTTCAGAGCGCAAAAACACGATTCCCACGTTTTCAACATCGCTCAGCATTCAATTTAAAGGAGAATGCCTGGAAAGGTTTTTGGAGTCACTCAGAGCCCAAAAACCCTTTTCTCAGCTTTGAACAACACTCAGCATTCAGATTTCAGTAGACTGTCAGAAACACAATTTTCACACTCTCCAAGCCCAAAAACTCTGTTCCCAGCTTTGAACAACACACAACATTCATTTTCCAGAAGTGCATCAGAAACGCCGTTTTCTACACTTTCACAACGCAAAAACGCGATTCCCGGGTTTTAACATCATTCAGCGTGCAGTTTCAATGATATTGCGAGAAACCCTGTTTTCGACACTTTCAGAGCGCAAAAACGCGATTCCTGGGTTTTAACATCATACAACGTGCAGTTTCAACTATATTGCCAGAAACACGGTTTTCAACACTTTCAGAGCGCAAAAACACGATTCCCACGTTTTCAACATCGCTCAGCATTCAATTTAAAGGAGAATGCCTGGAAAGGTTTTTGGAGTCACTCAGAGCCCAAAAACTCTGTTCTCAGCTTTGAACAATACTCAGCATTCAGATTTCAGTAGACTGTCAGAAACACAATTTTCACCCTCTCCAAGCCCAAAAACTCTGTTCCCAGCTTTGAACAACACACTGCACTCATTTTCCAGAAGTGCATCAGAAAAGCTGTTTTCGACACTTTCAGAGCGCAAAAACGCGATTCCTGGGTTTTAACATCATTCAGCGTGCAGTTTCAATGATATTGCGAGAAACCCAGTTTTCGACACTTTCAGAGCGCAAAAACGCGATTCCCACGTTTTAACATCATTCAGCGTGCAGTTTCAATGATATTGCGAGAAACCCTGTTTTCGACACTTTCAGAGCGCAAAAACGCGATTCCTGGGTTTTAACATCATTCAACGTGCAGTTTCATCTATATTGCCAGAAACACGGTTTTCAACACTTTCAGAGCGCAGAAACACGATTCCCACGTTTTCAACATCGCTCAGCATTCAATTTAAAGTAGAATGCCTGGAAAGGTTTTTGGAGTCACTCAGAGCCCAAAAACTCTGTTCTCAGCTTTGAACAATACTCAGCATTCAGATTGTAGTAGACTGTCAGAAACACAATGTTCACCGTCTCCAAGATCAAAAACTCTGTTCCCAGCTTTGAACAACACACAGCACTCATTTTCCAGAAATGCATCAGAAAAGCTGTTTTCGGCACTTTCAGAGCGCAAAAACGCGATTCCCGGGTTTTAACATCATTCAGCGTGCAGTTTCAACTATATTGCCAGAAACACGGTTTTCAACACTTTCAGAGCGCAAAAACACGATTCCCACGTTTTCAACATCGCTCAGCATTCAATTTAAAGGAGAATGCCTGGAAAGGTTTTTGGAGTCACTCAGAGCCCAAAAACTCTGTTCTCAGCTTTGAACAACACTCAGCATTCAGATTTCAGTAGACTGTCAGAAACACAATTTTCACACTCTCCAAGCCCAAAAACTCTGTTCCCAGCTTTGACCAACACACAGCATTCATTTTCCAGAAGTGCATCAGAAACGCCGTTTTCTACACTTTCACAACGCAAAAACGCGATTCCCGGGATTTAACATCATTCAGCGTGCAGTTTCAATGATATTGCGAGAAATCCTGTTTTCGACACTTTCAGAGCGCAAAAACGCGATTCCTGGGTTTTAACATCATTCAACGTGCAGTTTCAACTATATTGCCAGAAACACGGTTTTCAACACTTTCAGAGCGCAAAAACACGATTCCCACGTTTTCAACATCGCTCAGCATTCAATTTAAAGGAGAATGCCTGGAAAGGTTTTTGGAGTCACTCAGAGCCCAAAAACTCTGTTCTCAGCTTTGAACAATACTCAGCATTCAGATTTCAGTAGACTGCCAGAAACACAATTTTCACCCTCTCCAAGCCCAAAAACTCTGTTCCCAGCTTTGAACAACACACAGCACTCATTTTCCAGAAGTGCATCAGAAAAGCTGTTTTCGACACTTTCAGAGCGCAAAAACGCGATTCCTGGGTTTTAACATCATTCAGCGTGCAGTTTCAACTATATTGCCAGAAACACGGTTTTCAACACTTTCAGAGCGCAAAAACACGATTCCCACGTTTTCAACATCGCTCAGCATTCAATTTAAAGGAGAATGCCTGGAAAGGTTTTTGGAGTCACTCAGAGCCCAAAAACTCTGTTCTCAGCTTTGAACAACACTCAGCATTCAGATTTCAGTAGACTGTCAGAAACACAATTTTCACACTCTCCAAGCCCAAAAACTCTGTTCCCAGCTTTGAACAACACACAGCATTCATTTTCCAGAAGTCCATCAGAAACGCCGTTTTCTACACTTTCACAACGCAAAAACGCGATTCCCGGGATTTAACATCATTCAGCGTGCAGTTTCAATGATATTGCGAGAAATCCTGTTTTCGACACTTTCAGAGCGCAAAAAACGCGATTCCTGGGTTTTAACATCATTCAACGTGCATTTTCAACTATATTGCCAGAAACACGGTTTTCAACACTTTCAGAGCGCAAAAACACGATTCCCACGTTTTCAACATCGCTCAGCATTCAATTTAAAGGAGAATGCCTGGAAAGGTTTTTGGAGTCACTCAGAGCCCAAAAACTCTGTTCTCAGCTTTGAACAACACTCAGCATTCAGATTTCAGTAGACTGCCAGAAACACAATTTTCACCCTCTCCAAGCCCAAAAACTCTGTTCCCAGCTTTGAACAACACACAGCATTCATTTTCCACAAGTGCATCAAAAACGCTGTTTTCGACACTTTCACAACGCAAAAACGCAATTCCCGGGTTTTAACATCATTCAGCGTGCAGTTTCAATGATATTGCGAGAAACCCTGTTTTCGACACTTTCAGAGAGCAAAAACGCGGTTCCTGGGTTTTAACATCATTCAACGTGCAGTTTCAACTATATTGCCAGAAACACGGTTTTCAACACTTTCAAAGCGCAAAAACACGATTCCCACGTTTTCAACATCGCTCAGCATTCAATTTAAAGGAGAATGCCTGGAAAGGTTTTTGGAGTCACTCAGAGCCCAAAAACTCTGTTCTCAGCTTTGAACAATACTCAGCATTCAGATTTCAGTAGACTGTCAGAAACACAATTTTCACCCTCTCCAAGCCGAAAAACTCTGTTCCCAGCTTTGAACAACACACTGCACTCATTTTCCAGAAGTGCATCAGAAAAGGTGTTTTCGGCACTTTCAGAGCGCAAAAACGCGATTCCTGGGTTTTAACATCATTCAACGTGCAGTTTCAACTATATTGCCAGAAACACGGTTTTCAACACTTTCAGAGCGCAGAAACACGATTCCCACGTTTTCAACATCGCTCAGGATTCAATTTAAAGGAGAATGCCTGGAAAGGTTTTTGGAGTCACTCAGAGCCCAAAAACTCTGTTCTCAGCTTTGAACAACACTCAGCATTCAGATTTCAGTAGACTGTCAGAAACACAATTTTCACACTCTCCAAGCCCAAAAACTCTGTTCCCAGCTTTGAACAACACACAGCATTCATTTTCCAGAAGTGCATCAGAAACGCCGTTTTCTACACTTTCACAACGCAAAAACGCGATTCCCGGGATTTAACATCATTCAGCGTGCAGTTTCAATGATATTGCGAGAAATCCTGTTTTCGACACTTTCAGAGCGCAAAAACGCGATTCCTGGGTTTTAACATCATTCAACGTGCAGTTTCAACTATATTGCCAGAAACACGGTTTTCAACACTTTCAGAGCGCAAAAACACGATTCCCACGTTTTCAACATCGCTCAGCATTCAATTTAAAGGAGAATGCCTGGAAAGGTTTTTGGAGTCACTCAGAGCCCAAAAACTCTGTTCTCAGCTTTGAACAATACTCAGCATTCAGATTTCAGTAGACTGCCAGAAACACAATTTTCACCCTCTCCAAGCCCAAAAACTCTGTTCCCAGCTTTGAACAACACACAGCACTCATTTTCCAGAAGTGCATCAG